>NC_134859.1:88560000-88787500 GCF_049852395.1 Peromyscus maniculatus bairdii | reverse complement strand
AGGACCAGGAAAGGAGGTGTCGTTTCTGATCTAAAGTTTCAAAGGAAACCAGGCCAGGCCCGCCCTTCCTGGTCAAGGGAATGTGTCCTGTGGTATCTAAGTAGGAGTTGAGCCTCAGGGTGGTGTGGGGTGTGTGTGTGTGTGTGTGTGTGTGTGTGTGTGTGTGTGTGTGTGTGTGAGATCGTGGTGGTAGGGGTGTGTGTCTGTGTGTGTGTGTGTGTGTGTGTATGTGTGTGTGTGTGTGTGTGATCGTGGTGGTAGGGGTGTGTGTGTGTGTGTGTGTGTGTGTGTGAGATCGTGGTGGTAGGGGTGTGTGTGTGTGTGTGTGTGTGTGTGTGTGTGTGAGATCGTGGTGGTAGGGGTGTGTGTGTGTGTGTGTGTGTGTGTGAGATCGTGGTGGTAGGGGTGTGTGTGTGTGTGTGTGTGTGTGTGAGATCGTGGTGGTAGGGGTGTGTGACTTGCTCCTGAGCAGTCCTTCCTCTGTGACAGGAAGTGAGGTTGGATTGAAACAGTAAAAAGAAAATCCAAGAGAACGAGTTCATGTCTGGTGTCCCCTGGGACCCCAGAGCCTTCTGCTGTGGCAGTTAAGGACCCACTGAGCAAGGGCAACAGTCAGGGAAGACCCCGAGTCCCAGCTCCCTGGCGGTTCGCAAAAAAGCTCAGGGCTTCATCCTGACTTCCGGATAAATGTCAAGGTCCACCAGGCAAGATCAAAGGCAGGATCCAGGGGTTGGGAATGGAGGGTGGAATGAGGTGGAATGAGGACAGATGAGGGAGAGGAGAGAGAGAGAGAGAGAGAGAGAGAGAGAGAGAGAGAGAGAGAGAGAGAGAGAGGTGGGGAGGGAGGGAGGGAGGGAGGGAGGGAGGGAGGGAGGGAGGGCTGAATTGCAGGGTGAGTAGTGATCCAGGCAGTGGCTTGCTCGGGTCAGCCTGCATTTTCCAGCTACACACTGAATAGATGCCCTTGAGACTCCACCTAGGTGCCCTATACTGTCGGGGGTGGGGGGGCTCATGTTGGCTGCCAAAAGCTTCCCTTCTTTGGACACTTGCCCTCGGCCTAGAGGGTGTGCAGAGCTACCAGTAGCTAGTCATCTGATGATGCAGACATAAAAGACCAGCCTTCTTCTGTGGAGTGTGTGTGTGTGTGTGTGTATGAGTGTGTGTGTGCAGGAGGCATAGAGATGTGATTGAGCTCGGGTCTCATGTAGCCCAAGCCTGGCCTCAAACTCAATATATAGCTAAGGGCCTTGAACTCCTGACTTTCTTGCCTCTGCTTCCCAAGCACTATCATTACAGGCCTGCTCCCCTATGCTTAGCCTCATTTTGTTTCATTGGGGTTTAGTTTGTTTTTGGTTTTTTAAGACAGGGTCTCTCTACATAGCCCTGGCTATCCTGGAACTCACATGTAGACCAGGCTGGCCTCAAACTCACAGAGATCTGCCTGCCTCTGCCACCATGCCCAACTTATTTTTTTTTTCTCTGAGTCAGGGTCTCCTGTAGCCCAGGCTGACCTCAAACTCACTATATAGCCAAGGCTGGCCCAGCTCCTGGTGCTTCTCAACCCATGTTCCCAGCTCTGGGGCTGCAGGCATGGATCACCTCGTGCAGGTTGTTTTTGGTTTTCCCCTTCTTTCTTTCTTTTAGGAGTAAATGTTTTTTGTTTTTGTTTTTGTTTTTTTTTAACCAGGACTTCCACCACTTCTAGAAGGGAATGACCATAAGGTGTGTGTGTGTGTGTGTGTGTGTGTGTGTGTGTGTGTGTGTGTACTGAGGATATCTCTGCATGTGACTGGTACCAGTGTATACACAAGTCCCTCTGCCCAGTATCATGGGTCTCAGCCTGGGATGGCCCCAGAGCAGAAGGCAGGTTTCCTGGGAAGATCTGACCTGGTTCTGCCCTGTTCTCTGTCCTTCCCAGATAGTAAAGGGGAACCTGGGTATATGATGGTCCTTACCTTGGGACCCTAAATCATGATGCAACTACTAATAAAAACTCCCTGGGAAAGGAAGAAGGAGGAGGAAGAAGAGGAAGAAGAGGAGGAGAAAGGTTCTTTTTGGTTTTGTCTGAGACAAAGTCTCACTATGTAGCCCAACCCGGTCCCAAACACATAGCCATCCTCTGGTCTCTGCCTCCTGAACCACTGGGGTCACAGGTGTGAACCATCAGCCTTAGCTACCAGGCAGGATTCTTTTTGGAATGCATCTTCAAAGCTTTCTGCAGGGTCCAGTCGGAGCTGGACTCTGAGCTGTGAAGGGCAGCTTTGCTTGGCTCCTGTGATCCATTTTGTTCCTCTCCCTTTCTCTAGAGAGAATGCTCCACTGTAAACCAGGGACCCTTGTTTGTGTCTCCATGGAGCAAACCAGAGACAGTTTTCTCCTTTACGCTGATGGGATGGTACTACAGCCTGTGTAGAGTGAGCATGCACTCAGCCACTGAACTAAAGTCCTAAATTCCCAATCCACTTTCTTTTATTTTATTTTATTAGGTTTATTTATTTTATGTGTATATGAGAATGCCTATTGGTACTCACTGGATCCCCTGGATCTGGAATTATGCATGGCTATGAGCCACCATGTGGGTGATGGGAACAGAACCCAGGTCCTCTGCAAGAGCAACAAGTTCAAACATATCTTTGTGTAAACATTGTATCTCCAGTGGCTAGAGTGTGTCAGATCGCCAACCCTAAATAGGACTGCCCTCTCCACTCAACACACACACACACACACACACACACACACACACACACACACACACACGTTAACATCCAGCTTACATATACACTACCTGCTTATGTTTGTACAAAATTGGAGGCAGATAATCCAGTCTCTGGATTATCCAGATCCCCAGCTGGCATCATCCTCTGAGGATGGGAGCCCTCCCACTGCTCCAGCACCTTTCGGGGTGGGGGTGAAGGGGCAGGATGATGCAACCTCAGGCTGTCTATACTGTGGCTGCTGCTCCAGCAGTCTGATGAGAGATCAGACACTATTGGATGAAATCGTGTCAGGCATCTCCTGTGGATGTCACATAACCTAGGCTTGTCACCAGGTGGAGTTAAGAAGTATCTGTAGAATAAAAACACCCTCAAAGAGGCTAAGAAGAAGCCAGGTGTGGTGGCACACACCTTTAATCCCAGCATTCAGGGAACAGGGGAAGGCAATCCCCGGGAGTTCCAGGCCAGCCTGATCTATATAGCAAGTTCCAGGACATCCAGAGCCACATAGCGAGACCCTATCTCAAAAAAAAGGGGGGGGGGGGAGCTTGGGAGATCACTGCCTAACTAGGTTAGGTTTGAGTCATGGGTCATGGAAGACCATAGTGTGAAGATATCTTAAAATCACTCAAGATATGCAAATCTTGCTGCTGCTCTGAGAGCCTTCCAGGAAGGGAGCAGGCAGATCTTTCGGGTTTTTTCAGTTCTCCCTGCCAAGGGGCCTCCCTGCAAGTCTGTTCTGTATGCCGAAGGTTTGGGCCTTTTCTCCTCCGATTTCAGTGGGAAGGAAGAGCAACACATCTTTCACTAAAGTCTCCTTTCCCAAATATCTAGACCCACATCGTCAACAGGCATGACCCACAGGTGTGACTTCCATATTTCCTGAAGCCACGTTCTTTTTTGTTTGTTTAAGGTCCTGAGGATTGAACCTGGGGCCTTTAACTTGCTAGACAAAGGATCACTTAGCCACACTCCCGGCTCTGGCAGCCACATTCTTTAAAGGTTAAAAAGAAAGAGATGTGGGCTAAAGATGTCATTCAGTGGTATAAGGTTTGCCAAGTGTGTGCAAGGCCATGGCTGAACTCCAACACTGCAGATGAAGGAAAAAGATGATGAGAAGGGGAGACTATGGACATGCCTGTAAGCACCGCCCTGGAGAGATGGAAGCAGAAGGATCAGGAGCTCACTTCAGCTACAAAGTGAACTAGATGCCAGTCTGGGCTACAGGAGACTTTGCTCCAAAAGAAGCGAAAATAAACAAACAAGAAAGCAGTTAAGGCCAGGCCTGGTATCTGGGGACTTTAATCCCAGCACTCTGGAGGCAGAGGCTGATGGATCTCCAGGAGTTTTAGGCCAACCTGTGGTCTATAGAGAGTAGCAGTTCTCAACACATGGATCATGACCCCTTGGGGGTCCAACAACCATTTCACAGGGATCGCCTAAGACCATAGGAAAATATAGGTATCTACATTATGATTCGTAACAGTTGCAAAAAATTGAAGTAGCAACAAAAATAATTTTATGGAACTGCATTAAGGGGTCACAGCATTAGGTTGAGAACCACTGATAAAGAGAGTTCCAGTCAGCTACATAGTGAACCCTTATCTAAAAAACAAACATAATAAATTAAAAAAAAATTAAAGAAAAGAAATGATAAAAACAAATTAAACCTTTTTTTTTTTTTAAGCAGAGTAAGTTTAAGGACACAGAAAAAACCTATCTTTAAAAAAAAAAAAATTTTAAGCCAGGCGGTGGTGGCACACACCTTTAATCCCAGCACTCGGGAGGCAGAGGCAGGCGGATCTTTGTGAGTTCGAGGCCAGCCTGGGCTACAGAGTGAGTTCCAGGAAAAGGCACAAAGCTACACAGAGAAACCCTGTCTCAAAAAAAATTTTTTTTAATTAATTAATAACTTGTATTGTAAAACATCAGTAGCGAACTTCTGCCCTCCAGGGTTCTCCCATTGTGCTGTAAGCCTGTATTTAAGACCTCTTCCCTCCTTCAATAAACAGCATTTGGCATTAAATTAAAAAAAAAGAAAGAAAAGAAAAGAAATACTTGGGAAAAAATAACTTGTTTGTTTTTGAGATAGGGTCTCATGTAGTTCAGGCTGGCAGCAAAGGAACTCAATATATCAATATATAGTCTAGTATGACCTTGACCTTGGACTCTTTTTTAAAATGTATATGGGTGCTTTGCCTGCATGTCTGTCTGTCTGCCACATACCTGGTTTCTGAGAAGGCCAAGAAGGCCAGAAGAGGGGGTCTGATATCCCTGGAACTGGAGTTATAGATGGTTGTGAACTTCCATATGGGTGCCGAGGACCAAACCTGGGTCTTCTGGAAGAGCAGTTAATGCTCTTAACCACTGAACCATCTCTCCAGCAACAACCTTGATCCTTCCACCTCTACCTCCTGGGTGCTGGGATTACAAGTGTGCACCACCAACAAATGAAACTAATTAAAAAAACATTTTCAAATTTTAAATTATATTTCATTGAGTGTGTGTGTGTGTGTGTGTGTGTGTGTGTGTGTGTGTGTGTGTATCAGGACGCATGTGGAGGTCAGATCCCTCCTCCCACCATGTGGGTCTCGGGGACTGAGCTCAGCAGCCACCTTTACCTACAGTGCCGTCTTGTTGGCCCAATAATGGGCCATCTCCGGCATCTCACAGAACTCGAATGTCCCCAGGTGACAGTGGGAAGAGCTGGGGGAGGGGAGTGGTGGACAGTCTCTGGGGAGTGTCCTAGGTCAGGTAATTACAGGGAAGGGAGGAACGAAACTGGGTTTATACCCTCCAGACTCAGGCCTTTCCTCCTGAGTGACTGGCAGGGCCAGGACAGTTCTAGGCCAGTGCTAAGAGTCCCTCCCTAATGGAGATGCTTTGTGCTCAGAGTCCCTCCTTAATCAGGATGCTCCTTGGTCAGAATCTCTCCTGAATCAGGATGCTTTGTTCTGGCTCAGAGTTATTTTCCTTGCCTCTCCTCCTCCAGGAAGTCTTCCAGGATAAGGTCTCCAATCTTACCTGCTGGCTGTCCTTCCTGGAGAATGTCAACATTTATAAACTAAAACCACTTCCTACCCCACCCTCCAGCCTTTGGGGACACCCAGTGTCCCAGAGATAGGTATTGCTTGGGAACAGAGCAGTGAACAGACTAGGTGCTCTTAACCACTGAGCCATCTCTCCAGCCTTGGTTTGTGTTTTTATAAAGTCACTCACTGTGTTCCACTCTAGAGCAGAAGCACTTTGTGCTTTCCCGAGTTCCCTGAGCCTGATGGGGGAGAACAGTCCCCAGTCTGACCAGACTATATCCCAGGAGTAACCCACAAAGTAACTGAAGGGTAAGATGACCTTGAACTAACTGCGATCATGGCCAGGTTATTTCCCCTCCTAGGTTTACCCATCCTACATCTAAATCTATAAAGGAAGGCCTTGGATGGTGTGTTGGCCGGTCAACAAGTCCCATCAACTTGACACAAGCTGTATTCACCTGAGAGGAGGGAACCTCAATTGAGAAAATGGGCCGTAGACAAGCCCGAGGAGCATTTTCTTAATTAGTGATTGATATGGGAGGGCCCAGCCCATTGCGGGTGATGCCAGGGTGGAAGCCAGGCATGGTGGCACATGCCTTTAATCCCAGCACTCAGGAGGCAGAGATAGGCAGATCTCTGAGTTTGAGGCCAGCCTGGTCCACAAATTGAGTTCCAAGACAGCCAGGGCAGTTACACAGAGAAGGTCTGTTTCCAAAAACAAAAACAAAAACAAAAAACCCCAAAACAACAACAACAATAAAAAGAAAGAAAGAAAGAAAGAAAGAAAGAAAGAAAGAAAGAAAGAAAGAAAGAAAAGAAAGAAAAGAAAAGAAAAGAAAGAAAAGAAAAAGAAAAAGGCAGGCTGAGCAAGCTATGTGGAGCAAGCCAGTAAGCAGCACCCCTCCACGGCCTCTGCATCAGCTCCTGCCCAGGTTCGCACCCTGCTTGTCTTGTGTTCCTGACTTCCTCCAGTGATGACCAGTGACATGGAAGTGTAAGCCAAACAAACCCTTTCCTCCCCAACCCCAAGTTGATTTTGGTCATGGTGTTTCAACATAGCCTTGTTTTCCTGATCCTTCTCCTCCAGCCTCTCCAGTGCTGGGACTACAGGCATGCACCAGCAAGCTCAGCTTAGGCCAGGGGTAGGCAAGAGTAGTTATTTTTTGAGACAGCCTCACACAGTAGGACTCTGACTGACCTGGAACTCATTATCAGGCAGGAGCTTTCCTTGCTGTTGTTTTGTTTTGTTTTTGTGCTACTGGGAATTGAACCCAGGGCCTCATGGATGCTTGGCAAACACTCTCAACATTGACCCACACCTACCAGCTCCTGGTTCATTTTATGATTACCAATAGGAAATGGAAGTAACACTCTCTCCCTCCCTCTCCCTCCTCTTATCACCCTGTGAAATGACCTTATTTTGGGCTAAGTTTGTGTGCCTTCTGACTTCTAGCAGGATGAGGGAGACAAGACACCCCACTTTCAACACACTTTAAAAGCAGCTGTAACCTTTCCCATCCTCTAAGGACCTTTCTACTAGATTAACCAGGAAGGGCTTGCAGGGTACGAAGGAGATTAGCCTCCCGCCTTCCCACCCCACTCCACGAAGGGGTAGTGGGGAGGTATGCCAGAATTAACCGAGAGGTCTGAGGGAACCAGAATGGCCAGGCCCCAAACAGTCCAGAGCGCTCTAGCAATCAGAGCCATCAATCAGGGTCCTTCAACTATGGCATTTAGTGGGAATCCCCACTGTAAGGGTTAGGCGGGGGTCACTCAGGGGCGCAGGCGAGGGGGTGGGGGCGGAAGGCATGTTCCAGAACCTCCTCTGTCCTCTTTAGGGCTGGAGACTTCCTCCCTGCTCGGTTCTGAGCAAGCATTTCTGGTCTCAGCCTCCCTCCCGGAGCCAAGTCCCCTCCACCCCAGGATTTATTTCAGGGCTTGCTTCGCCTACTTTGCCTGACGTTTGTGACAAGCCGCCGCCGCCGCCGCCGCCGCCGCCGGGTGCTGGGGAGCCCTCACCATCTGCCAGCCTCCGCCACCAGCCAGGCAGCCGGCAGTGGTGGTGAGACTGAGCTCTACTCCCCACCCAAGTGAATCCTCTACCCAGTTACTCGGTGTATTTCTGCCCTCTCCAAGGAAAGACACTCTGTACAATCAGTCCCCAGAGGCCTGGAGATCAGCGTTGGAGGGTGGAATTGGATAAACTTTAAACTTCTCTCTCCCTCCCTCAAACTCTGGCAAAGCCTTAAATACATATCCTCAATGCACCTTTAAAAACAGAAAAAGCTATGTAGCCCAGGCTAGCCTTGTACTCCTCTGCCTCTGCTTCCCACTGGGACTGGGCTAAAAGACGTGTGCCACCATGCCTGGCCACATATACCCCCTTTAAAAAAATTGTATTCGTTTTTTGTTTGTTTTGCTTTTCGAGACAGGATCTCACTGTGCAGCCTTAGTGGCCTAGAACTCACTACATAGACCAGGCTGGGCTTGAACTCACAGAGATGCACACATTACGATTAAAGGGATATGCCACTACTCCCAAATCTACTACATTTAAAAAAAAAAAAAAAACCTTATTTTGTGTGCATGTGTGTGTGTGTCTGTGTGAGTGTGCCATGGTGCAAGTGTGGAAATCAAAACAACTTTCAGGGTCAGAGGACAAGTATCAGGGGTCAGTGCTCTCCTTCCATCATGCAGGGGGTCAAACCCTAGTGGTCCGGCTTGGCAGCAGAGGACTTAGCCTACTAGGTCATCTTACCCACCCACAGAGCACCCTTAGACACAAGGAAGTTTCCCCAAGTGTACACAAATACACAAGGGAGGTTCATGGTTCATTCACACACTCAATTCAATATAAGCTCGTTAATAAAATGATGATACATTCACATAATGAAATTTCATGTAGTCATCAGAAAGAATGAGAAAAATCACAGGTGTCAGCAATGAATCATGTCCAAGATATAAATGAAAAAAGCAAAACTGAACAGGACACCTTACATAACCCTGTGTGTGGTTGGAGAGACATATCTTTTTATCCTTATGCAAAGAAAAACACTTGGAAGAATAGATTCAAAACTTGTTCGTAAGGCTTAGCTCAAGTTTAGATTAGGTTGTTTCTCTCTACTTTCTTTTTTTTTGGTTTTCCGAGACAGGTTTTCTCTTTGTAGCCCTGGTTGTCCTGGGACTCGCTCTATAGACCCAGCTGGCCTTGAACTCAGAGATCTGCCTGCCTCTGCCTCCTGAGTGCTGGGATTAAAGGAATGTGACACCAGACAAGGCATTTTCTAAGTTTAGATTTCTTTCATAGTAAAGATCTATATCACCTTTGCCATGGAGAATGGTCAGTAAAAGTTTTTTCTTACTTTGCTCCTGTGTGTATGTGTTCGTACGGCATGGGTCCCTGGTGCCCGGGTGATGGAGGGAAGGACATTTGTGAACTACCATGTGCCTGCTGAGACTTGAACCCAGGATCTCTGGAAGAGTAACCAGTTCTCCTAATGACTGAGCCATCTTTCCTGCTCCCTTGTCCCAGAATGGTTGTTTGTTTGTTGAGACAAAGTTTCTTTATGTCGGAGGGCCTGTAAGTCTATGTGGAACAGTTCCCCCTGGGATCTCACAGAGGTCTTCCTGCCTCAGTCTCCCAAGATCTGGGGATCAGAAGTATGCACCACCCCACCCAGCCAGCCAGTGACAGTTTTTAACAGTATTTAGAAGAAATGTAACTGGTAGGAGATCCCCAAGCTCCAACCCAGTATTTCTTTGTTTTGAGATGGGCTCCTCACACTCTGTAGCAGAGTTTGGCATGGAACTCTATACAATCTTCCTGCCTCAACCTTCCGAATACCGGCATCACTGGCTAAACACTTTTTTTCCCCCAAGACAAGGTTTGTCTGTGTAGCTTTGAAGCCTGTCCTGGAACTCAGTCTGTAGACTAGGCTGGCCTTAAACTCACAGAGATCCTCCTGCCTCTGCCTCCCGAGTGCTGGGATTAAAGGTATGTACCACCACCACCCGGCTGACAACACTTTTAAGGAAAGATTTTTTTCCTTCTGGCTCAACCAGGGGAGGAGATCTCATGATTCCACCCAGACTGCTCAGCAGTAAATGCCCTTGGAAATGTAGTGCGGCCTGCTCCTTCCAAGGCATGTACTGGGTCAAGGTAGGGAGGAGGGAATGTGGAGATAAGGGGGAACTTGGGAATGGGACTTTGAAGACTCCTCTCCTCTGATTTTCCCTTTCTAATCGTCCACTAGACCCCCTTCAAAACAGGCCCCTGATGGACAATAGGCCATGCTTTGCAAGGAGGCCTAACTTTTTTTTTTTTTTAAAGACAAGGTGTCACCAGCCCTGGCTGACCTCAAATTCACAGTGATCTGCCTGACTCTGACTCCTCCCAAGAGCCAGGAAGAGGCCTGTGCTACCAAGCCCAGCCTTTGCCAGACTTTCTCATACGGTGATACAATGTTGCCATCTACCAATTTTCAAGCCGGAGAACCGCCACCTGAGTTTGCAAAAATTGCACAGACTGCTTAGTTTATGCTTTTGTGTTGGGCTGAGTCAGGCCCTCTGGGAGATGTCTGCCTTAGGAAAGAAAGACTGAGGAGGGGCTGGAGAGATGGCTCAGTGGTTAAGCACTGGCTGATCTTCCAGAGGCCCCAGGTTCCATTCCCAGCACCCCCATGGCAGCTCACAACTGTCTGTAACTCCAGTTCCAGAGGATCTGACACCCTCACACAGACGTACATGCAGGCAAAACACCAATGCACATAAAACAAAAACAAATTATTTAAAAAGAAAGAAAGAAAGAAAGAAAGAAAGAAAGAAAGAAAGAAAGAAAGAAAGAAAGAAAGAAAGGAAGGAAGGAAGGAAGGAAGGAAGGAAGGAAGGAAGGAAGGAAGGAAGGAAGGAAGGAAGGAAGGAAGGAAGAAAGAAAGAAAGAAAGAAAAGACTGATGAGCCAGACAGAGGTCGTGGCGCACACCTTTAATCCCAGCACTTGGGAGGCAGAAGCTGGTGGATCTCTGTGAGTTCGAGGTCAGCCTGGTCTACAGAGTAAGTTCCAGGACAGCCAGGGCTACACAGAGAAACTTTGTTTCCAAATACCAAACAAACAAACAAACAAAGAAAAGAAGAAGAAGAAGATGGAGAAGGAGAAGAAGAAAAGAAAAGAAAGGCTATTGTTACATAGTATGAAAGGAGGGTGTGGACTTTCTGGCCGGATTTGAAGCAAGAGCTCCTCCTTAGGTTAGGAGATAAGACCTTCCTCTCCCCAGGAAGGGAGTGAGGGGAGACGCCAAAAGCTGGGCCTTAATCTAATCAAGGAGAGAGAACAGGAAAGATGGAGGGAGGGTGGGAGTCGAAAGCTCAGTGATGGCAACTTGTTCGCCTGGGAGCAAGGATGCGAATGTGGCTGTGTGTCCTGTGGTCAGACCCCTGCCCACTCTGATCCTTAGGGGCTCCCTCATTTCCTTGAGCGCATGTGCAGTACCGCAGGACTGAAGAGGGCAGTGGAATGGAGTCCACTACCATCTCTGCCCCCAGAACGAGTGGCTCCAAGGAGGGAAGGTTTGTGAGGAAAATGCCCTCCCTTTGGATTGTGCGTTCAGACTTAGGCAAGAAAAGAGGGTGGCCAGTGAGGGGAAGGCTGAATCAGAAGGGAGCCGGGCCCTGGGCCGACAGGTCTCCTTCCAACTTCGCTGTACAGGTATCCAGTTCCAGCCGCCACTCCTGCTCCAGGGACCCTCCCCTCAGCGAGAGAAAAGTATCCATTCCAGAACAAGAACAAAGGAGAAACAACCTGCCTCCAGTCCTTGTCCACCCCATTGGCCCAGTGTCCAAAATTCAGAACCCCCAGGCAGGGCTGGAGAGTGGGAAACCCCGTCTCCCTGTCCAGAAGACAGGAAGGCAGCTCTCCAGTCCTATGGATGGGTCAAGGCGGGATTATTCCAAAGCTCCCAATGTCCCCCAAGGCCCCGCTACACAGTGTGGTTTTTGACTAAGAATTGCCCAGGGCTCTCTTCTCTCCACCATGCTGTCAAAGCAACTGGCTTTTCCAGCTCTCCTCTGCCAGCCTTCCTTCCCTCCTCCACCACGGCCAGCTGAACAGTGAAGTCCAAGGGGTCTGGGGCCTGGAACAGTTACCGGCCTCCTGTGGACCATGATCCCTGACCTGCCCCATGGCTAGAACGTAAAACGAGAAGGTTCTGGTTCTAAAGAGCTAAGAAGGACTGGTGTTTAGCTGAGTCAGTAAGAGCCGGCGCCTCAGAAGCCCCTTGGAGAGACAGAGCAGGGAACACATCCCTGAACATCTTTCCCCAGATCTAAAGACCTTAATCCTAGAGGTGACTAGATGCTTAAAAAAAAAAAAATAAATAAATAAATAAATAAAAAAGTGTCATTGAAGATTTTAGATGAAAGCAGAATTGGGGTGGGGAGGAAAGATCTCCCAGGGCAAGCGCTCTTCCAGCCCCTGTCCTTCCCAGCCTGGGACTGTCCCCAAGCTGCAGGACTCCGGTCCAAAGGACTGAAAGCCATCAATCAGGTGTGTCACAGAGGTCAGGTAGCACACGTTCCTGGCAGAACCAGCCCAGCAGCTCCGTCAAGCAGAGTCCCTCACACTGACGCACACTTGGGCAGCCTTCCGGATCAATGCTCGCTCACCCCCACCCCCATCCTGTCAAGGGCCTGGAGGAAGCTGAAGGACAAATCTAGATGGGCCTAGACTCTGCAGCAAGCTTCAGCTTTTGGAAAAGCAGCCTCCCCCAGAGAGAGCTGCCGAGAGAGACACCCCACCCCACCCCCCCGCCTTTTATCAGATCCCGGGGCAGGGTTGTCAAGCAGTTCTAAGGATCCCCTGTTTGCACCAGGGCTGTGGGTGGGACTGGGGGCTGGAAAAGACAGTCCTTGGCTTCCTCGGGACTCCCAGCCAGCAAGATTAGGAGAATCTTATTGTTCTGCTCAGACACAGCTGGCCTTCCTGCAGGGGGCGGGGCCCCTGGAAGCCTAAGCAGGATCTCGGCGACCTGGCAACCTTAACGTGTTATCTTACCACCTATTGTGTGGGGGGCAGGGTCTCTCACGTCACCCAGACTAGCCTTGGATTCCTGACCCTCCTGCCTCTACTCTCCAGAGGCTGGTGTAGACTGCAGGTGTAGACCTCACCACCCTCGGCCTGCGCCTGTTCCAGGAACGTGTGCAGATGGTGTTTTCCCCATCTCGTCTCACAGGTTGGGAGTGGGGTAGATTATGACGGCCGTCCCCTCTGGGGAGAAGAGCTGTTCCCATTGCTGAAGACTCAGGCTTAGTCACCAGGCCAATGCAGGTCTCCCAACACCAGCTGCTGCCAGAGAACTGCAGTCAGCAGGATTGAGCTCTTGGAGGTGGCTTAAGGCCAGGAATTACTTTCCATTCCTACCACATCCTCCAAGGGGGTGGGGGGTGGGAGTGGGGGTGGGGGTGGGGGGAGAGAAATCAGACCAACGGGAGTTCTAGGGCAGCAGTGATGTCAGAATACCTCAAGGGCTTGGGTACTGATAGACCTAAGAGCAGACAGACTTTCCACAAGTGAAGACCTAGGAGCAGCTGGTCTCAGAAGCAAGGACCAGAGGAGGTGAGACATCAGAAAGGAGCCATGACCCCTAAAACTAGGCAACAACAGCTTTAGGGGTTTTCAATTACCTGCAGAATTTGTACTGGCCACCCCATAAGTACACAGTCTTAATTTGTCAGTTCAGGAGAAGCGGGTCCCCCTCCCCCTACGCTCCAGGCACATCCCCAACTCTCCACGGGGCTACATAAGTGAGAAGAAATGGCCAGATCAAAACATGAGCTAGAATCATCCAACTTTAATAACTTATAGGCAAATGCTAAAAAACAGTAATATAGAGGACACACAAGCTTATAAAAAGGGATGGGGATCTACAAACGGGGGGGGGGGTTCTTGGCACTTTCACAGACACATAAAGACTAGAAGAGCAGCTGAGGAGACCCCTCCCCCAACTGTGGGGCGAGAGGAGGTGTTCTCCATTCATCCCAAATGCATTCTCTGGGCAACTCTCTGTGCACCCTCCCCCTGCAAAAAAAATAAAAATACACATCCAAATAAAAGGCCAGGGAAGGACACGGAGAACCAGGGTCGAGGTAGAGTCAGCATTTACATTTACGTCTCAGCTCTTGCAGCCTCTACCCTCTAGAGGTGAGGAGCAGAGAAGACACTTCATCTCCCCTCCCCCACGCGGCACCGAATCAGGACCCCCTCCCCATGCTCCTTCAGTCCTTTGAGGTGGACAGGTCCAGCACCCAGGCTGGCTCAGAGGTCACAGGCCCTGCCTATCATCTGTACTGACCCCTAGTAGGTAGGGTAGGGGCAGTCTCGTGTCACCGTCTCTTCTTGCTCGCCCGAGGCGCTTTCTTCCTCTTCAGAATCATCTCATACAGACGCTCCAGCCCTGGCTGCAGACCCAGCCCGTCCACAGCACTGCAGCCCTGCACATGGGTGAGCGTGGCGGCCGCCAGCTCTCGGACCGCCAGCCTTTTCTCCACCTCCGCCGCACTCAGCGCCCCCGGCTGGTCCTGCTTGTTGGCCAGCACGAGCACGGGCACCCCCTGGTTGTCTGAGGCCTTGCTGATCCGGTGGAGCTCCACCTTGGCCTCCTCTAACCTTTCGGTCTCGGCAGAGTCCACCACAAACACCAGTCCATCGGTCCGGCGGGTGTAGGAGCGCCACAGCGGCCGCAGCTTCTCCTGACCCCCAACATCCCACACCTGGAAAGTGATTCCACGGGACCCCCCCAAGGGCACGCGGATCTTCTCAGTGTTGAAGCCCTTGGTGGGGACACTCTGGACAAACTCCTTGAACTTGAGGCGGTAAAGAAGGGAAGTTTTCCCAGCTGAGTCCAACCCAATGACCACAACATGTAGGGCCTGGAAGTGGGGTAAAAAGGATGAGGCCGTGGGTGCCATGTCGGTCAAGTGGTTCCCCATGGCGAGCTAGGGTGCAGGGTGGACCTAAGGAGCAGGTCTGGGGCTCCAGTAGAGGCCAGGAGGAGGAGGAGGCCTTGAAACGGCAGGTAGCACAAACTGGGTTATCTAAACAAGGAAAAGTCAAGAGAGGAAAAAAAAAAGAACCGTTTAGAATAAACATCAATTTGACGCTTCTGGATCCTTTCCTAAATCAACATCCCACCCTTCTAAAAATTCCTTTTATTAAAAAAGGCTGTTAGGTGCCTTTTTAAAACAATTTAAAAAAAATGATTTTGTGCATGTGTAAGCCACACACAGCTTGAGTGTGGGAGTCAGGACAACTGAGTGTGTGGGTCTCAGGGATTTAATAGGGTCCTCAGGCTTTAGGGCAGGCGTTTCTAACCGCTGAACCATCTCACGGGTCTTCCTTCTTCCCCCTTTCTTAACCAAAAAAAAAAAAAAAAAAAAAGAGCTACAGGTGTAACACAGGCGTCCTCCTGCCCAAGGGGCCCTAGGAGAGGCCCCAGGCCAGAGAAACCCTCAGGGGCTGTGATCCTCCAGGGTGCGGGATCCTGCGGGCTAGATCCCGCGGAAGGTCGTTTTGCTGCGCCTCTCCCAGCTTGAGGAGTGGAAGCAGACGCTATGACCTCCGTTCCCGGGAGGAGAATCCTCGCAGGAGGGAGGCGGCAGGGCAGTGTGCCCGAAGAGCGAGCCCCGATCCTGTCCGGCTCCCACACGCCCTCCGCAAAGCCACACCGCCGACACGCCCTCGGGAGCTGTGACCGCCATCCCCACGGTCCCGCGACTGTCCTGCCTGCCTTCCTCCCGTGGCGGCCACCGGCTCCCCCAAACCCCGCAAGCCGGCGGCCCTGCACCGCCGGGACACCCCCCTTTACCTTCAGTCAGCCGCACTCCCCGCCAGCGACGCCGACCGGAGCCCCGCACGCCGCGTTCCATCCACAGCGGACTTCGCGGCGCCGCCGGTCAGGTTGAGCATTAAAAACCCTCTCGTGACGTCACACGACGCGGGCCAATCAGCGTCCCCCAGGCGGAGCCTGGCACGGAGCGAGCCGGGCTCTGCAGCCCCATCCCGGGGAGGGAAGCTCGCTCTCGCCGGAACCGCTTTATTTAATCTTTTTCTACCTTATTCCAGTATTTGGAAGAGAGCCTGGAATTCATCAGAGCTGATAGGTGGGAAGGACCGAAGGAACAGGCGTGGCCGCGTCTGACGAGAGCAGGGAGAGGAACGTCTTGCCACTGACACCACCCTTTCCCGCAGTCTTCTCCCTCTACCTAAGGGTCTGCTCCAAGAGATGCTGACAAGTTTGGAATCTTTCCTCCTTCAGTCGTCTTCTAGCATTCTGCGTCCAGTTTTCAACACAAGTGTTTCCCTGGAACCCGCACACAGCTGATTCATAGTACTAAGCCCGTTACAGAGGCAGGGTCTCACGTAGCCCATTGGCTCTGAATTTATTTGGTAGCAAGGACGACCTTGAACTCCTGAGCCTCCCACTTCTACCTCCCAAGTACATTTTTGTTTTGTTTTGTTTTTGTTTTCCGAGACAGGGTTTCTCTATGTAGCCCTTGCTGTTCTGGAACTTGGCGCTGTAGACTAGGCTGGCCTCCAACTCACAGAGATCTGCCTGCCTCTGCCTCCCAAGTGCTGGGATTAAAGGCGTTCGCAATCATCGCCCTGCTCTACCTGATATTTTTATTGTTGCTTATGTGTTTATGTGTGTGTCGATATATGCCACGTGTGTTCTGGTGTCGGATCCCCAGGAACAAGAATTACAGACAGTGGTGAGTGCCTGACATGGGCGCTAGGAACTGAACCTGGGTCCTCTGGAAGAATAGTAAGTGCCCTTAACCACTAGGCCATCACTTCAACCATTTGGAGGGTGGGGGGCAGGGTTGTTTGGTTGGGTTTTGTTTTGTTTTCAGATAGGATCTTTCTATATATCCCTAGATATCCTTGAACTTACTATGTAGACCAGGCTGGCCTCAAACTCAAAGATCCACCTGCCTCTGCCTTAGAATGCTGAAAGAAAGACATCGGGCATCATATCCAACTGCTCTGTTTTGTGTGTTTTGGGGGTTTTGGTTGTTTTTTTGTTTGTTTGTTTTGTCTTGAGATGGGATCTCACCGTGTAGTCCAGGCTGGCCTGGGCCCAATGGCAATCTCTGTGCCTCAGCCTCCTGAGTGCTGGGATTACTGGCCACTACCTCTACTGATTCTCACAATAGCCGGTTAGGGACTGTTGTATGCATCTTACAGGTACAGAAAGCCCCAAAGGGTTAAAGGAATTGTTTACAATCACATGTAGGTAGTACATGGCTGAGCAGAATCTGTCTGAATTCAGTGCCTGGACACCCAGCACCTGTCTAGACACCTCATAGGCAAATCATGGGGCTAGGCAGCCCTAGTGGAGATTCCTCCATCAAAGCTTCCCAGACCAACAGCAGAACTCCAAGGGCCTATCTTGTTAAAACAGACGTTTAAAGGCTGGGTATAAGGGCACACACCTAGTGCCAGCACTCCATACAGAGGCAGGGGAATCTCTTTGTTCAAAGCCATCGTGGTCTACATAGTGAGTTCCAGGACAGCCAGCATTACACAGTGAGGCTCTGTCTGAAAAACACAATAAAAATAGACTTTAAAAGACAAAGTTCAAAGTCAGGCAGTGGTGGTGCATGCTTTTAATCCCAGAGGCAGAGGCAGGTAGATCTCTGAGATCAAGGCCAGGCTGGTCTATAAAGAGAGTTCCAGGACAGCCAAGGCTACACAGAGAAACCTTGTCTCAAAAAAGCCAAAAAAAAAAAAAAAAAAAAAGGACGAAGTTCATCTGGGCATAACCACCATAGTCTGCTGTAATCCCAGGTACTCTGGAGGCTGAGGCAGAAGGATGGTACATTCAGAACTTCTCTAGCTGTATAGTGAGTTCAAGTCCAGCCTGGGCACATTAACATGAACCTATTTCAAAAATACAGATGAACCAGGCATGCTGGTGCAGGGGCAGAGCACTTGCCTGGCCTGCACAGACTCGGGATTCTATCCCCAGTATGTCGGTGAGTTAGTAAAGATAAAAATAAAGCTCCAGTTGACGTCACACCTCTGCATGAGCTAGGGCTCTAGAACTACAGATAATGAGTGACAGGCAGTGGCAGTTCAGGAAAACACACATATTGAGTTTTTACAGATCATCCAACAGGGACCTGTGGGATTTCAGAGGAGGTAAAGACCTTGTCAGCCAGAAGCTTCGGGAAAGGTTTCTAGAGATGCAGGACTTGGGTGGGGGCATCATCCTTAGCAGCTGCAAGTTCTGGTTGCCCTGAAGGGGAGGAGATGTCACAAAGGGCAACGTGACCAAAAGGAGAACAGGATTACCCTTCTTAAAAGCTGAAGTGTAAAGAGGATTGGGAAGGGAGGAGGGAAAGTTAGTGCTGGACTCATGGGTCCAGCCCTTTCCTGCCCGGCCACCTCCAGCAAGTGCTGATAAAAAGCTTCCACATGTTTAACAACAGATGCCAAGCTTGCCACCTCTCTGTCCCCTCCCTACCACAAAACCAGCCACCTGACTTGCCCGGCAGTTCAGGGAGCCTCCAAACTCCTCCTAGAGATCTTCAGAAATTAGCCTAGGACCAAAACCTCACAAAATAACTTTTTTACCTCCCCCAAATGGGGATGATGGGACCGACTGCAATGGTAGCTGAGGCCCAGAGGCAGAGATGAGCATGTTGAAGCTGGGGGAGGAGAACCACGGGGTAGGCTGAGGGCACAGGGAGCGCCACCCTGCACAGTGGCATTGCATGTCTAAGAGCTTAACATGATTTTCTTTTTGAAAAGTCATAGTTGAATCAGGCACAGGGGTACAGCCCTGTGATCCCAGTACTGGGAGGCAACAAGTTCCAGACCAGCCTAGTCCACCTGACGACGTTCAGGACAGCCAGTGCTACAGAGCCAATGTTTATGTTCTTGCAAAACATAAAAATAGAAAGTCGGGTACAGTGGTCCACACCTCTCATCTCTGCACTTGAGAGACAGAGGCAGGAGGATCCATTGCTTAGGGCCATCCTCTGCTACACAGCAAGCCTGAGATCAGCCTGGGCCAAGAAGACCCTGTCTCAAAAGCAAGCAAACACCACTAATAACATGAGAGAGAAGGAAGGAGGGAGAGAGGGGGGAGACTTTAAAGCCTGAGAGAGAGTGCAGTTAGGCAGTGAGATAAGACTGTCAAATACCCGAGACTTTAAATCTAATTATGAGCATAATTGTATACACACATACACATACACACACACACACACACACATATACACACACACACACACACACACACACACACACACGCCAGGATTGGGGTATGTTTTGTCTAAAAAAAAAAAACCTGAAGCATAAAAGGGCTACACGACTTATCCAAGGTCACTCACCTCCCCAGGAATCGTGCCAACAATTGTAGCTTTGAACAAAGGCTTTAATGACTGTGAAACTGAAAATACACAAGTTGTCGGACATCTTTTTAACACCTCCAACCATGGGATTCACACCCAAGATGGAAGCTGTCATGGATCTGATAAGGAAAATGAAACTGACTCCCCCACCTCACCCTTTATCTTTCCTGTTTGCAGGGAACGTGTGGACGGACAAATGGGAAGGAGGAGGTGAGGCCTGGGCGGGAGACAGGAAGGAGTTTTTTCCATTTTTGATGGGTTGTTTGTTTTTGCTTGAGGGTGATGGTATTACTCAGTGGGACCTTTTAAAGGAGGGGCTTTTGAAACAATAGTTAAGTGACTGGAGTTAGAGAGGTGTCCCAGGCAGGGTAGGACAGATGAGCTGGCAGCTACTGCTTCCTATTTTGGCTTCCCACCTGGATCAGAGTCCAGCTGTTTGGTCAAGCACTTTGAACCCCGGAGGGTGGAAGCTTGCTCTTCTTATCTGCAGCTACATTGAGCACACACTGTGTGTGGCAGCCTCCAAGCCAGAAATTCTGCAAGATGGAATGATTAAATACACCGAGGAGAGTCCCTATCACCGAGCCTTTACCTTTAGTGTATGAGATTACCAGGCTGGGGTCCTTGAGCCCTCAGGGTTTCTGTTAGTAATGGTTGACTAAGACTGGACTTGAAACTGCATTTCAAAGGATCAGAAGTTCAAAATTCTCTTTAGCTACAAACTGGGGTTGAGGCCTGCCTGGGCTACATGAGATCCTGCCTAAAATATTGGGAAGGGGTCAGCAACATGATTTAACCAGCAAAGGCCCTGGCCCCACAGGCCTGACAACCTGAGTTCAATCCCTAGAACACACCTAACGCCTGAAGGAGAGAACAGACTCCACACCCGTGTCTTCTGGCCTCCACAGGCACACTGCTGAACACACACTCCATCATGCAGTCTCCCGGCTGCACTCCAAGGAGATCTCAGCAGTGATAAAATACAGAAGGTGCTGGTTTCTCCTCTTTCTGCTCTCCTCTGAAGGTGCAGGTTTCTCCTCTTTCTGCTCTCCGACAACAACAGCATCCAAGTCAAGTGACTGGCAGGCACAAGCCTCTACCTTCTCCCTTTGTGTCCGTTTAACAAGAGTAGACCGACCTCTTTGCGAAGTTCAGTGAGCATGGCTTTGACATCTTCTGCTAGGATCATATGCTGTAAACATGTAGATTTCCACAGGAAATAACATTCTGCCAGTTTAAAAAAGAAAGAAAGTAAGTAAGCAGGGCTGGAGAGCTGGCTCACTGGTGAAGAGCACCTGATGTTCTTACAAAGGACCATGCTCAGTTCCCAGCACCCACATGGTAACTCCATGTTCCAGAGAATCTGATTCCCTCTTCTGATCTCCTTAGGCACCAGGTACACCCAAGGTGCACAGACATACCTTCAGACAAAACACTCAAATGCATAAAATAAACAGATCTTTATAAAAAAACAATAAATAAATAAAATACTGGGAGAGTTTGGTTTTTTTTTTTGTTTTGTTTTAGTTTTTTTTTTTTTTTTTGTTTTTTTTTTGTTTTTCGAGACAGGGTTTCTCTGTGTAGCTTTGCGCCTTTCCTGGAACTCACTTGGTAGCCCAGGCTGGCCTCAAACTCACAGAGATCCGCCTGGCTCTGCCTCCCGAGTGCTGGGATTAAAGGCGTGCGCCACCACCACCCGGCCTGCCCCACAGCATCTTAACCAAGAACATGCCTGAATGAAGAGATGGAGACAGGGGTCTGTGGGAGCTGCGGGGAGTGCGTGAGGAGCAGCTATCATCGAGGGACTCGCAAAAATTCTTCCCAGCAGACCCATACATCCGCCTCCACCATCCGCCTCCACCATCCGCCTCCACCATCCGCCTCCACCATCCGCCTCCACCATCCGCCTCCACCATCCGCCTCCACCATCCGCCTCCACCATCCACCTCCTCCACCATCCGCCTCCACCATCCACCTCCTCCACCATCCGCCTCCACCATCCGCCTCCACCATCCGCCTCCTCCACCATCCGCCTCCACCATCCGCCTCCACCATCCACCTCCTCCACCATCCGCCTCCACCATCCGCCTCCACCATCCGCCTCCACCATCCGCCTCCTCCACCACCACTTTCAAATCCCAGTTCTTTAATTTTATAAACAAAACGGAGAAACATCCACGTGGGGTTGTCCATGCCTTTAAGACCAACACTTGGGCAGCCCAAAGATTGTCTTGATTTTGAGACCATCCTAGGACTAGCCTGGGATACACAGTAAGACCCTGTTTCAGAGAGACAGAACGTGAGAGAAGGAGAGAGAGCAATCATACACAACAACACCCAACTTGTCTCTCATAATGGGTGCTGGAGCAAGGTATGTGTTGAAAAGGCTGTTTTTCCCAAACAGGAGCCATCATCCCAAAACCATTAAACTTTATACTAGAGCCTACGGCTGGAAATTAGCAGATGCTGCCTCCTGGTGGAGAAATCTGTCACTATTTAATTCCTAAATTTTCTTTTTGATAGTATTTGTAGGGCTTCAAGTTGGAGCTAGAAAATGTACAAATATACTCGTTTCATTTTTATTCTTTTTTTGTGAGGAAAATGAAATTTAAATTAACAGAGTCAAGCACAGTGGTGCATGCCATTAATCCCAGCGCTCAAAAGGCAGAAGCATCCCAGCACTCGGGAGGCAGAGCCAGGAGGATCTCTGTGAGTTCGAGGCCAGCCTGGTCTCCAAAGTGAGTTCCAGGAAAGGCGCAAAGCTACACAGAGAAACCCTGTCTCGGGAAACCAAAAAAAAAAAAAAAAAAAAAAAAAAGGCAGAAGCAGCAGGGCTGCTAGAGAGGAAACCCTATCTCGAAAAAAGAGGAAATTAAATTTAAACTAACATTATCTGAGCATAAATTCTAATTTCTATATTGTGGTGGGTTTGTTGGTTTGTTTGTTCAAGACAGGATTTAAATCGCTTCCTGGGTACTTGTCTAGTTATTGCTCGCCTGTGTAATCAGAACTCCCACAACTGAAACCAAGAAGCGGTTACCCTATGTCAATACTACAAATGGGCCGGGCGGTAGTGGCGCACGCCTTTAATCCCAGCACTCCGGAGGCAGAGCCAGGCGGATCTCTGTGAGTGTTCGGATCTCTGTGAGTTCGAGGTCAGCCTGGGCTACCAAGAGAGTTCCAGGAAAGGCACAAAGCTACACAGAGAAACCCTGCCTCGAAAACAAAAACAAAAAAACAAAACAAAACAAAAACCTACAAATGGTGGGTAGGTGCTCCAGAAATGCAACTCAGAGCCTACAGCACCGAGTACAGTCTAAAGAAAACCATAGGAAATGTGGAGAGGAGATGGGTCGTTACCAACTCTAACAAACGGCAGCTATGACAAAAATAACAAAAGAACAACTAAGAAAAAGACAAGTCTGACTTTTTAAAATGTTTATGTATTTTACGTATATGAGTGCTTTACTTGCATGTATTTTTGCATCTCAGAAACGGGCACCGGATGTTATTATAGATGGCTGTGAGCCACCACGTGGGTGCTGGGAAATTGGATTTAGGATCTCCACGACCACCAGTGCTTTTAACCACTGAGCCACATCTCTACAGCCCTCAAAACTGTGATTTTTGAACCAGCTTGTAAGAAATTACAAGACTGAAATTTCAAAGCAGCCTATCAAGTTACAGGCCAGTTTATAATTGTAGTGAGTCCGTACTTGAAAACAAGACACCAACACAGAACACAACACCAACACAGAACGCACACCAACACAGAAAAACACGGTATTAAAATAAAACTATAACAATAAAATTACTAAAGACCACATAAGCAGGAGAAAAGCACACTCAACACTAGAGAAAAGACTGTTAGGCTGCTGAACTTATAATAAGATAGAGACCTATGGTATTGCAAGACAAGAGAGAAATAAGTCTTTCTTTTGAACCAGCGTGAGAGGTCCCCCGAGGGGGTGCACCGTTCCTGGAGGTACTGCAATACCAGGTCGATGCGTGGAGTGGACGGAGCAAGCTCCTATTCCAACTCCTACTTCCAAAAATCCATTTAATATATTGTCCTCGGATAGAGGACGTATCAGATATTAAACTGATAAGAACAGATACTACACTTGATCTTAGCCAAAAGGCCGAGAAGCGATAACTCAGCCCTCACCACCGCCCGCGACACTCACGTGCGCACACACCTTTACATCACGGTCGCAAATACCCACGCGACCACAGGCACACGCCCGACACCGGCTCTCCTGCCCTGCCCTGACCACGACCTTCACTCCAGGGAAAACCTGCGAGATCCAGCGTGGGCCGAGGATATTTTTGTTGTTCGTTTCGCTCCCAGAGTTCCTGGGAGACGCGGCCACCTCCTCATTTGCATGCCCCGCCCAGCGCGCAGCTGCGTCCGGAATAGCTCATAACCGGAAGCAAGACGGATGGCTCCTTCAACCCGTTCGCTGTGTCCGACCCACAGACCCATAAACTCTGCCAGTTTCTTCACAATACTTCAGATACAGGATTGAGGACCACAGGAGATCATCACTCTCTTCCACTTTTCTTCCTTTTTTCCCTTTCTCTACCTTTATACCTGAGCCTAGGCTCCTTTATGAAGAGATGCATTCAACAATCAGTTGGGGAGTGCCAGTGGTCACAAGACAGTCCGCTAGTTATGCAAACTCTGACCAGGTCAAGGGGTGCACGGACCCTTCGGGAAAGAGACCCTTAGAATTCCAACTTACCTGTTTGTTATTACATATTTCTTTTTTGTTGTTTTGAAATTGTGTCTCATACTGCAGCCCAGGCTAGACTGGAACTTACTGCAACCTTCCTGTCTCAGCCTCCTTAGTGCTATGATTACAGGTGAAAGCCATTACATGCAGCTTCAAAATCCTGTGCTTCCGTGTCGAATCCTAGAAGGAGCCTGAAAAAGCAGGAACCCGCAATTGACATACTCAAGGGGCGGCACCAACAATCAGCACGGTGGGCTGCAGGGAGAAGGGGGCTAAATAGCCAGAGATAGGGGGCTGGAGAGATGGCTCAGAGGTTAAGAGCACCAACTGCTCTTCCAGAGGTCCTGAGTTCAATTCCCAGCACCCACATGGTGGCTCACTACCATCTGTAATGAGATCTGGCGCCCTCTTTTGGTGTGCAGGCAGAACGCTGTCTACATAATAAATCTTTTTAAAGAGAGAGAGCAAGCCAGAGATGAACCACACAGTGTAGAGTGGTGTGTGACACATTTTCTAGGGAAAGATTCACACCCTGAAAAGGCATTGCTAGCTGACAAAAGAAAAGATTCCCCCACTCTGCTGGAGAACAGGGTATCCGTATCCGGTTATACTTATGGATCCAAGGAAATGGGTGACTTGTGGGAACACAGAAAAGTCAAAGGCAGCTGCTTTAGCAGCCCACCCCTGCTAAAAGACTCATGAATGCTGTTATCTGTTACGGTCTGGGGTCATTCAGAGATTTACCAGTCTGACCATTAATAACTTTTAACAAGGGGTGCACAGCTCAGCGGTTAAGAGCACTGTTTGCTCTTCCAGGGGACCCAGGTTCAATTCCCAGCACCCACATGGCAGCTCACACCTGTCTGAAACTCCAGAGCCAGGGCTTCTGACATACATGCAGGCAAAATGCCAATGCATATAAAATAAAAATAAATTATATAAAAAAAATAAATTTTAACAGAGAAGAGGCTTTTATTCAGATACTGACACCAGGCTACACCCAGGACTCAAGATTCCCAAATGTAGCCCAGAGCTGCATTAGTCAGCTTTATACAGGCAAAGAACATAAAATTACATTGTGTTCACCTGCAAACAGAAGGTTACATTCTATTTTGTGAAGTCTTGGTTATCTTGAGCAAAACAAGCTTTCATTTATAGAAGCGGAAACAGTGCTTAACCTCATGACCTAGTATCTTTCATAAACAACAGTTTTGTTAAAATTATACTAGACCACTGGATGGTGGTGGCGTAAGCCTTTAATCCCAGCACTTGTGAGGGAGAGGCAGGTAAATCAAAGTGAGTTCCAGGACAACAAGGGCTACACAGAGAAACCCGGTCTTGAAAAATCAAAAATAAATAAATAAATAAATGTATAAGACCAGGCCATGACAGTAACAACCCTTAATATTTGGAAGTTCAGCTTTGCTTTACAGTTCTCTTAAGCACAAAAACATAAACCAGCGGTGGTGGCACACGAACTCAGGAGGCAGAGGCAGGCGGATCTCTGAGTTCGAGGCCAGCCTATGTTACAGGAATTTTGTCTATGTTGTTGTCCGATGTCCAATGGAATAGAGTGTTTGGCTTGAGAGATGGGGTTCACATTCAGCAGGCCGGAATGAATCATGGAGTTCCCTGGCTGACTGGGGACATGAGAAAGAAAGGCACCTGGAAGAGGATGAGGCGGGGCCAAGGGGTTGCCCTGGCTTTTTGCCAGGAAGTGCCTAGTGGCTGTGTGGGTCGAGATCGCTTACGATTATCTCGGAGTTTTGTTGTTATTTTTGATATCTTTTCTCTGTGTAGCTTTGAAGACTGTCCTGGATCTCGCTCTGTAGACCAGGCTGGCCTCAAACTCAGAGGTTCACCTGCCTCTGCCTCCCGAATGCTGGATTAAAAGCCTGTGTCACCACCACCCAGCTTTACCTCAGGTTTTTAATATATATATTATATATTAAAAATATTGGTTTCTCGGCCGGGCGGTGGTGGCGCACGCCTTTAATCCCAGCACTCGGGAGGCAGAGCCAGGCGGATCTCTGTGAGTTCGAGGCCAGCCTGGGCTACCAAGTGAGTCCCAGGAAAGGCGCAAAGCTACACAGAGAAACCCTGTCTCGAAAAACCAAAAAAAAAAAAAAAAAAATATTGGTTTCTCTGTATAGCTTTGCGCCTCTCCTGGAACTCACTTGGTAGCCCAGGCTGGCCTGGAACTCACAGAGATCTGCCTGGCTCTGCCTCCCGAGTGCTGGGATTAAAGGCGTGCGCCACCACCGCTCGGCAAGGTTTTTAATCTTTAATATTTGTCCGTGATTTTATAATGAACAGTAAAAGAGATGGCTATAAGCCTGGTCTATAGAGGGCTATATGGAAAAACCCTGTCTTGAAAAAACCAACCCAACCCACATAAACAAACAAAAAAACCCAACACATTACCCATTGAGTATCTTCTGGGCTACCTGAAGAGTCTGGCCACAATTGTTACTGCTTATTTAAGTGGGCAAGGTGGGGCAGCTAGGTTTCAGAAACTTCCTGAGCCTTGCAAGTTTTATTTACTTCTTCCCTCGATCCTCTATTAGAAGCTATGAACTACACACTTGGTTCTTGGAATCAGAAAATGAAGGTGTTGGCCACTTGGATACTTAAGAGAACGCATAAACAGATGCGTAAGTAACTAACAATATGTTGAGTTTATTTTTATTATTCAAGTTTTATGAATAACAATGAAAGGCTTCCATATGCCAATACTGGGTTTCTCCACCGATGCAGTAAATCAGATCAGGCCAAATTGAAGTCTGGGTTTTAATCCTAGCAAAGCATTCCAGGGTGGACTCAGGGAAAGAGGGGAACCCACAAGGCTGCTCCTGAGGGGTCCCTTAAATACCCTCCAGGGGAGGAGCTGCTGTTTGTCAGGCTTTCTTTGGGTAGGGTCTGGTGAGGGCTGCTCCAGGGGAGCCGTGTGTGTGTGTGTGTGTGTGTGTGTGTGTGTGTGTGTGTGTGTATGGAATGGGCCCCTGAGCTGGAGATCCCCAACAAACACCACTTTCTAATGATGAGGGAAGACTTCTGGGAAGGAACAGTAATGTAAGGTGAAGGACTCCCTAACAGGCCTGAACGTTGTAAACGTGGTGCCAGCAAGTCTCCCTCCTTCCTGCTCCTCCTTCCTTCTCCCTTGCTAAACCGTGACATCACATCTCTAAGGCTAGCGCCCCCCCCCCATCCATTCCCTCGCTTGGCCACTGACTCATTCCTGAGACTGATCACCAAGGTCCAGCAATCAACATTCATTATTTGGTTACTCTGGCTAATATAGGGCTGTATAACCAGGACTTAACGATTCCCCCTAGCACAGACCTCCCTCTTCTCTCCTTAAAAACCAACTCCTCAAAACAAACAAAAACAACAAAAGACACCTTGCTTGTTCCTTGCTGCTGATGCTGCAGCCTCCACACCCCTCCAGCACCATCCCAGCTTGCCCCTCTCGGGTCATGAATTCTCCTTAATGTTAAGAATCGGTGTCCAAGTGTGTTCTGTGCCAACTCTAAGGTCCCTTTCCATAAGGAATCCACAGTAATGTGTAAAGTATGTAAACTCAAGACTTGGTATTTCAAATGCCGAAGAAGATTGTTAACTGGCCAGGAGCCTCTGTGCTACTTTGTAATAGGGGTCATTAACTTGGAGAGGGGTGGATGGATGGTTCACTTCCTCTGCTGTGTGAGATTCTCAAACAGGAGCCACTAGATGGGGAGAGAAACTCTTTATTTGCTAACTCAACCCGTTTCCACAGTTTTTTGCTGTTTTCTTTCCTTCCTCTCCCTCTCTTTTTTGTTTTGTTTTTTTCGAGACAGGGTTTCTTTGTGTAGTTTTAGTGTCTTTCCTTGAACTCACTCTGTAGACCAGGCTAGCTTCGAACTCACAAAGATCCGTCTGGCTCTGCCTCTCAGGTGCTGGGACTAAAAGGATGTGCCACCAACACCTGGCCCTCTCTCTCTCTTTGGAATGCTGTCACACCTGGTTTTTGTGATGCTGCTCAGGCTTGAACCCTGGGCTTCCTGCATGCTAGGCTAACACTCCACCAACCAAGCTCCATCCCCACCCCCCAGGGCAACCTGCCATGTAACTAGGAATCCTAACAATGATGGTGGACAGCACTGAGGCTTAGATGGACAGATAGCATGTGTGTGGGGCTCACTCTGACGCAGGACTTGGAACCTCCTTCTGACCCCCTGATCTTCACTGTCCCTTACGGACTTGGAATTGCTTGACCTCGTGTCTCCAAAGTAGAACCTGGCAGGCTGTGATATTTGTGGGTCTCTCTCCTGACTGCAGGTTCGTCTCAGCACTAGACATAAGGCCCTGAGACATCAGGCCTTTGCCCTAAACAGCTCACGAAGCCATGAACTGGCAAATTTCTACTTTGGCTTCAATGGATGGTCAAAAAGGATCCTCAAGGTATGGCTTGTTCATTTTTCGACTAACCGCACTCTCTCCTTCCACATTAGAATCCTAGACATCCGGGAGGATTGAACAGGGTTTCCGGGAAGACATGTCAGGGGCCAGCTATGGAGAGGATAGGTCAATGTGTTTCTTGTACCACCCTGAACCACCTGCCCAGAGGTGGCAGCCTCTCCAGTGGACTGGGCTCTCCCACATCAATCATTAACCAAGAAAATGTCCTATAGACTTTCCTACAGGACAGTCTGATGGAGGCATTTTTCTCAATTGAAGTTTCCTCTTCCCCAACGACCCTTGTCATATTGACGAAAACCTGAGCAGCTGACGGAGTTTGCCGAACATGCGGTTTTTGCTTTGTTGAGTGACTGTTGAACCGGGGTCTTTTCCTCCCTGAAGCACTCTATCACTGATCTACAGCCCTGCCTCCTTCTCTTTTTTTGTTTGCTTGTGTATGCCAGGTGGACCTCGAACTCATTATGTAGCCAAAATGACCTTGGCATTTCTCCTACTTATAGCCCAGAGTACTTCAAGTTCAGATATGCGACAAGAGGCTGAGTTTTGTGTATTGCTGGGGATCAAATCCAGGTCTCTGTGCATGCCGGGCAACCAACCACTCCACCAACTGAACTATACACACACACACACACACACACTCGTTTTTCTTCTCTTCCTTCAAGTATCTCACTGCCTCAGTCTGCCAAGTACTAGAATTACACTTACAATACACAATAATTCTGATGCTTTCCTCCTCATCCTTTATAAAGTGCCAGTTTCTGAAGTAGGGAGTGGGAAGAGACTCCAGGCTCGATCTGGTCCTACAGGCATTCCTGCCCGAAAGAGTTTCTTTAGTTTCGCTTGCTCATAGCCTTTCCCTACACAGCCCGATCCAGCTTGGAACACTGGGTCTTCCTATGGACCAGCCTGTGGAGTTGAATACAGGTCTGCCCCATAAAGCTGAATCCAAAATGAGTTTTAGACTGTTTAATAATAATAATAATAATAATAATAATAATAATAATAATAAAGTGCCGGGTGTGGTAGCCCACAGCTTTAGGGAGGCAGGACCAGACCTATCTCTGTGAGTCTGAGGCCAGCTTGGTCAACAAAGCAAGTTCTGGGATAGCCAGGGATACACAGAAAGACCCTGTCTCAAATTTTAGGAAAGGAACCCGGCTGTTGGGCCCGGCTGAGGCGGGAGGATCACGGAATATTTCAGGTCTGCACTTTCTAGGCGAGAGACTCCATGTGAAACCAAGACGAACAGGGAAAGGAAGGAAGGAACGAAGGGGGCGGCGGAGGCAAAAACCCCAGGGAGCAGCGTCACAGCAAAGGAGCTGACATTCCAAGGGCCCGGCCCCCAAGCCTCCGTCCACCCCTCCCCCGGGCCACACCCGGGCAGGGCACCGGCCCCCTCCCCTCGGTCGCGGATGCCATCTCGGGGCGAGACGAGATTCGGCCCAATGGACTAGAAGGGTGGGGAACCTTTTGTGGCAGGGACCGTCAACTCCCGCGTCTGAAAGATGAAGAACCCGGCAGAATGGCGGGCGGGGCTCTCTCGGCGCTGCGCAGAGGGGAGATGGAATGCGCGCTGGGCGGGGCATGCAAATGAGGAGGTGGCCGCGTCTCCCAGGAACTCTGGGAGCGAAAGGAGCAACAAAAATATCCTCGGCCCACGCTGGATCTCGCAGGCTTTCCCTGGAGTGAAGGTCGTGGTCAGGGCAGGGCAGGAGAGTGGGTGTCGGGCGCGTGCCTGTGGTCGCGTGGGTGTTTGCGACCGTGATGTAAAGGTGTGTGCGCACGTGAGTGTCGCGGGCGGTGGTGAGGACTGAGTTATCGCTTCTCGGCCTTTTGGCTAAGATCAAGTGTAGTATCTGTTCTTATCAGTTTAATATCTGATACGTCCTCTATCCGAGGACAATATATTAAATGGATTTTTGGAAGTAGGAGTTGGAATAGGAGCTTGCTCCGTCCACTCCACGCATCGACCTGGTATTGCAGTACCTCCAGGAACGGTGCACCCCCTCGGGGGACCTCTAATGCGGGTTCAAAGATAAGACTAACTCATGCCCATCCCTTTCCTTGTTGGCTCAAGTCCTCTGCCTTCTCTCAAAACTCGGCTTTCCCTTATCTGGCTACTCTGCAAAAGAGTCTGGGTGTGTACACTGTGTTTCTCTCTCTGTACTGGGCCTACAACTGTCTTCTCAAGGACTGAGGCATGTATGCGTGTTTCTAGATGCTGCTTAGTCCATCCTCTCTCTGTCAGTTATAGATAGACCTGGTAAAGATTTTTCTCTCATTTTGCCTCCTTCACTCAACTGACAGTTTTCTTTTTTTTTTTTTTGGTACAGACATCTCTTAATTTCATGCAATCCTCTTTTAACCATTGATTTTATTTCATGAACGATTTTGGAAGTCTGTTTAGAAAGTCCTTATTGATGATGTGTGTGTATCTTGAAACATGTTCCCTTCCTTCTTCCTATGGCAATTTTTTCAGGTATTTTGCTGAGGTCATTTGAAGGTTGTTTTGTTTTTGGTATGGGGTAAGAGATCAGGATCTACTTTCGTTAGCCATTTGTTGACCATGGTTCCCCCCCCCTCCAATGTGTATTTCCCAAAAGGCTATGTGGCCTTATGTCTTGCTCCTTTGTTTATCCCAGCTGGCCCAGGTGTCTTTACTACTTTTACTGTTGTGCCTGTAACTTGAAATCATGTATGGTGACAACCCCAGCAATATTCTTTTTGCCCAGGATTGCTTTGGCTTTCCAGCATCTTTCATGATTTCATACACACTTTAAGACACATACACACAGAAGGTTCAAAAGTAAGACTAACCTTTTTTTGCCCACAGTATTTGTTTCCTGTATCACATTGGCTCTTTGAGGTTCTACATTTATTTTCTCAGTTTCTCACCACAAAATATTTAAACTAGAACTAGCTACTTGACACAACACAGAAAACAAAACTAAATTTTCTGAACCATGCAAGTGGTGTGTGGAGATGGGGGGGCTGGGTATGAGTTTGAGGCAGCCAGGGCCACACAGAGAAACTATGTCTCATATAAAACACTAAACAAAACTTACGCTAGGTAGGTTGGCACACCTTAACCTGAGGCCTTTGAAGCAGACAGGGATGTTCTGCTGGCACACCCACAGATGTACACACAGCTCTATTTGATAGCCTCTTTGGCAACTCTCACAATTATTTGTAGTCTAAAGACCAGAAAACTCAGAACTCAAAACACTTTCAACAACCTGGCAGGATTTTTTTTTTAAATGCACCATAAGGCTATAGAGTTGACTCAGTGGTTAAGAGTATTTCTTCCTGTTGCAAAGGACCCAGGTTCAATTCCCAGCATCCACGTGGTGGCTCACCACCTCCTTGGGCACCAAACACGAATGTGGTGCACAGATGTACATGCAGGCAGAACACCTGAAGTAGTAAAAATAAATCTAAAAAAAAAAAATCCTGGGTGGTTGCTGGGGATGGCACATAAGATTGGAGATGAGGGACCTGAGATTGTGGACCATCAACCCTCCATATGTTCCTGAACTCTGGATCTTCTGCTTAGCATGCCTCTAGAGGGCCAAGGCAGAAACGCCTAACATGTCCCAAGGTCATGCTTTATGGCATGCACATGTCATGTTCTCCTCCATATAATTTTTTTAATGCTAGTCTTTTTCTTCTATCTGATCTTCATGTTCTGTGTTCCTAGGTCAATGGTGGTTTCTGTGATATAGGAAAGGAGTAAAGTAGATTTCACAGAATTTTATACAGAGATGACCACTCAGGCTAGGCTTAAGGCAGTTATGCAGGTCATGGGAAATAACCTACAGCCTGGGGAAGCTTTTCAGGCTTGGATAAATGTACCGAATGTGTGGTCAACTATAGCACATGGTATGATGTGTATCAACACACTGGATTCAAATTGGCCACGATGAATAATTCAGTTTCTGAGGATATTCCAAGGGCATTGTGTAAAACTTGAGACCCTAAGGGGTGTGGGCTGAAGACTGTAGATGGAGTATCATATAGATGGGATGATAAACAGAAAGTATAGGAACCTAGAATAGGAGGAAGATGGTGGCCTCCACCAAGAAAGGGAGATGGCAACTTTAATCGGGATATTTTGATTCCTCCTGAAGGAGTGTGGAACAATGTGGCAATGCTTGGAGTGATTGCTGCAAGTTTTTTTGGGTTCCTAGATTGAAAAGAACTACCAGGAAAGGAGAGCTTCCTTTCATGGAAGCTCTGAAAATTGATTTGGTCTTCTTGGAATTGTGGGATAAGAAGGACAAAAGTCGCTGACTTGCAGGGGCAGATCTCTTGTCTGAGGTCATTGTGGCCCACCAGTCATGGGGCTTGGTGTTTGCAGAGGGCTGAGGAGGAACTTAGGCGGCTACAGGGGTCCTGAGATCGGAGCAGACTGTGTGAGAAGGAAATGACGGTCTGGTGTATTAACCTTTTCTTTTTTGTGAAATTGCCTGTTGCTAACCTCTGGGTCAAGTGCTCAGATTGTAAAATCATTAATAATAAAAGTAGATTATGCTTGCTTTGGTGTTAAGTCTGGGACAGTTCCTGTGTTTAGTTAAAGATGATGAAGAATGTATTGATGATTTTCTAAGAATAACCTTTGGAATCATGAGAACATTCCGCATTGGGTGATTTCCCCTTTTCTGTTTCCCCTTGCTTATGATAACAAAAGACTGAGGTTACCAGGGCAAAAGCAGAAGCTGTAGCAAAGAAGCTACTTACCAACTGCAGAAGCCCGGTGACCTGTCAGCTTGAACGAACACTGTCTCTGAGTTGTTACTGCACCTTCCAGGCTGGTCCCCAGCGGGTGGTGGGTAGTGCACGCCTTTAATCCTTAAGTTCGAGGCCAGCCTGCCTGGTCTACAAAGTGAGTTCTAGGACAGTCAAGCCTACACAAAGAAACGTCTCAAAAACAAAACAAAACAAAGCACGATAAATACACAAAAACCTAAACAGAACCGATCCCATCCACAATAGCCAAAACAAAACAAAAGCCCTTAGAATAATCTTTAATAAGAACAAACCCCCCAAAAAAGGAAGTCAGTCATGGCTGTAAGTAGGCAGGTGGATCTGAGTTCTAGGCCAGTCTGGTTTCCACATTCCAGGTCAGCCAGGGACACATAAAGAAACCCTGACTTAAAAACAAAAACTGGAGAAAGATTGAGGCAGACAGACCCTAGAGGATGTTAGATCAGGGGGATGGGGGGAGGCACCTGATTAGATAAGCAAGCTCTATTTAGAACTGGCCAGCTGATCCTCTCCCAAATTTGGGATTCAGACAGCAGCCCTCACTGGCTTTGAGGTCCCTTTTACCGGAAGAGTTCAGTATTAATAGAAAACAGCTGGCAAGAGAATGGTTTTAGGGCTGGAGAGATGGCTCAGTGGTTTAAAGAGCTCTTTCAAAGGACCCAGGTTCAATTCTGAGCACCCACAAAGCAGCTCAAGAGTGTCTGTAACTCCAAGATCTGACACCCTTACACAGACATACATGCAGGCAAAACAGTAATGCACATAAAATAAAAATAAATTATAAAAGAAAAAAAATTTTTTTTTTCTGTGTGTGTGTGGACACAGACCTTTAATCCAGCACACTCTGGAAGCAGAGGCAGATGGATCTCTCTGAGTTCAAGGCCAGCCTGGTTGACAAGTTTTTTCTTTTACCTTTCTTGTTCCTTTTCTGAGTCCCCAACCTTAACCCCATTGGCCCCTGAGTATCAGTGGTTTTTATCCTGAAGGCCATTCTGGAATCCGCATGAGCTTGTGTTCTAACAGGAACTTCAGATCTAAGTATCAGTCTGTTTGGACACTCTCTTCCCTTTCTAGCAGTTTTGTGTACTAAATTGTATCTACTTGGCAAAGGTCATTGCTTCTAAAGCATCCTGACTACCCTGCAGATCTTTTTCATGGTTGATGTTCTGCACAAAGAGTTCCTGTGGAGGTCAGTGCTCTTTCTTCAGTCTCTAGTGTGGTTCTCTGTGTGATCATATGTGAGTATACATGTATCACATGCATGCAGGAGCCCATCTAGGCCAGAAGAGAGCATCCAATTCACTTGTAACTGGAGTTACAAGCAGTTGTGACCTGCCATGTGGATACTGAGAACCAAATCCAGTTCCTCTGACAGAACGGCAAGGGCTCTTACAACTGAGCCATCTCTTCAGCCCCTGGTCTTTTGGTTTAACTGGTCTCCCCCGCCCTGGGATTTTCTTTTCTCTTTCATATGCTACTAATTTGGTCTTCTTCTTCCAGAGAGTCAGACTCTCCCAGTCTATAGTCTTCATAAAACCAAGAAACATCAATTCCAGTACCATCATTCCCATTCACGAATCTTACCTTGGTTATCTAATATCTCCCATTAGAATGGGAAATGACAGAGCTATAAGTAGCTGTTGTATTTAACAGCACAGTTGTAGGTTATGCTTAGATCAGGCACCAAACCTTCTTATTGAACTGATCCCCACCCACCCCCTGCCACATTTATTTTTATTATTTGTTTCTTTTTTTGGTTTTGTTTTGTGTTGTTTTTTTTTGGTTTTTTTTTTTTTTTTTTGTATTTTCTTCCCTTCGGGGTGTGGGGTGTGGGGTGGGGTGTTTCTGAGACAGTTTTATTATTTATTTATTTATTTTTTAGAAAAAGTCTTTTTAAAAAGAGAATTGTTGGTGTTGGGTATATAGCTCAGTGGTAGAGCACTTGCCTGGGTTCCGTCCTCAGCTCTGGAAAAAAAAAAGAATTGGGGGCTGGAGAGATGGCTCAGAGGTTAAGAGCACCGACTGCTCTTCCAGAGGTCCTGAGTTCAATTCCCAGCACCCACATGGTGGCTCATAACCATCTGTAATGAGATCTGGCACCCTCTTCTGTATACATAATAAATAAATACCCCCCCCCCAAAAAAAAAGTGATGTTCTTTTTTAAAAAAAAAAAAGAATTGTTTTGCTCCAGGACAGATGAGTGTGGAGCTCAGGGCTTCAAGGCTGCCTATGGGGTAGATCAGTGTGATAGAAATCTGCTGTCAGGATAATAGGCAGTTAAAAAGGAGGTAATAAAGATAAGTGCAAGAATTTATCATGTGGGCCGGGCGGTGGTGGCGCACGCCTTTAATCCCAGCACTCGGGAGGCAGAGGCAGGCGGATCTCTGTGAGTTCGAGGCCAGCCTGGTCTCCAAAGCGAGTTCCAGGAAAGGCGCAAAGCTACACAGAGAAACCCTGTCTCGAAAAAACCAAAAAAAAAAAAAAAAAAAAAAAAAAAAAAAAGAATTTATCATGTGGAAGAGGAGGAATCAAGGTATCTAAGATGACATTTTCCTAAAGCAAAAGCAAAAGGGCCATCAGCTCACAGGTTCAGGAGTTTAGCAGGGCAAAGGGGCAGGCATAGGCTTACAAGTTTAGTGTAGATTGAAAACATGGTTTGCAGGATACAAAAGGGTTAAGAAACAGAAACTTAGTAAGCCATAGAGACTTAATAACAATGCATAACAATGTGGCTCCTGATTTGGTTTCACAATGGAAAAACTGCCTGTCTCTTGGCTCAAAAGAATCTTGAATGCTGGGCAGTGGTGCACGCCTGTAATCCCAGCACTCGGGAGGCAGAGGTAGGCGAATATCTGTGAGTTCGAGGCCAGCCTGGTCTACAGAGCTAGTCCAGGACAGGCTCCAAAGCTACAGAGAAACCCTGTCTCCAAACCCGCCCCCCACCCCAAAATAAAATCTTGAGAAAATGACCATCATGCCAAAAGCAATTTACTTATTTATTTATTTGCTTACTTATTTGTTTTTCTAGACAGGGGTGCTGTGGGACGGTCTGTATGTCAAATTGCTCTGATTGGTCAATAAATAAAACACTGATTGGCCAGTGGCCAGGCAGGAAGCAGGTGGGACAAGGAGAGAGGAGAATTGTGGGAAGCAGAAGGCTGATGCAGAGAGACACTGCACCCGCCGCCATGACCAGCAGCATGTGAAGATGCCGGTAAGCCACCAGCCACGTGGCAAGGTATAGATTTATGGAAATGATTAATTTAAGATAAAAGAACAGTTAGCAAGAAGCCTGCCACGGCCATACAGTTTGTAAGCAATATAAGTCTCTGTGTTTACTTGGTTGGGTCTGAGCGGCTGTGGGACTGGCGGGTGACAAAGATTTGTCCTGACTGTGGGCAAGGCAGAAAACTCTAGCTACACAGGGGTTTCTCCATGTAGCTTTGTGCCTTTCCTGGAACTCACTTGGTAGCCCGGGCTGGCCTCGAAATCACTGAGATCAGCCTGGCTCTACCTCCTGAGTGCTGGGATTAAAGGCGTGGCCACCGCTGCCCGGGTACCAAAAGCAATTTAGAGGTTCAATGCAATTGCAATAAAAAAGCTAGTGACTCTCTTTTACAAATATGGGGTGGATGTGTCTTAAAGTGTGTATGAAATCATGAAAGATGCTGGAAAGCCAAAGCAATCCTGGGCAAAAAGAATATTGCTGGGGTTGTTACCATACATGATTTCAAGTTACAGGCACAACAATAAAAGTAGTAAAGACACCTGGGCCAGCTGGAATAAACAAAGGAGCAAGACATAAGGCCACATAGCCTTTTGATTTTTGACAAAGGTACCAAGAAATACACATTGGAGGTGTGTGTGGGGGGAAACCATGGTCAACAAATGGCTACATGTGAAATAACGAAAGTAGATCCTGATCTCTTACCCCATACCAAAAACAAAACAAAACAACCTTCAAATGACCTCAGCAAAATACCTAAAAAAATTGCCATAGGAAGAAGGTAGGAAACATGTTTCAAGATACACACACACATCAATAAGGACTTTCTAAACAGACTTCCAATCGTTCATGAAATAAAACCAATGATTAAAAGAGGATTGCATGAAATTAAAAGGTGTCTGTACCAAAAAGAGAAAACTGTCAGTTGAGTGAAGGAGGCAAAATGAGAGAAAAATCTATAACTGACAGAGAGAGGATGGACTAAGCAGCATCTAGAAACACGCATACATGCCTCGGGAGGCTTTAAAGTGTCCATTAGTTAAAAGTACAAGCCTGAGGTTTCAGAGCAGCCTACCAAGTCACAGGACAGTTTAAGACTGAAATGAGTTCAGTCCTTGAGAAGACGGTTGTAGGCCCAGTACAGAGAGAGACACCACACGCCCAGACGTTTCGCAGAGTAAGCAGAAAAAGGAAAGCCGATTTTAGATGGGAGGCTAAAGACCTGAGGCAACAAGGCAAGAGGTGACTTAGTCTTATCTTTGAACCCGCATTAGAGGTCCCCCGAGGGGGTGCACCGTTCCTGGAGGTACTGCAATACCAGGTCGATGCGTGGAGTGGACGGAGCAAGCTCCTATTCCAACTCCTACTTCCAAAAATCCATTTAATATATTGTCCTCGGATAGAGGACGTATCAGATATTAAACTGATAAGAACAGATACTACACTTGATCTTAGCCAAAAGGCCGAGAAGCGATAACTCAGCCCTCACCACCGCCCGCGACACTCACGTGCGCACACACCTTTACATCACGGTCGCAAATACCCACGCGACCACAGGCACGCGCCCGACGCCGACTCTCCTGCCCTGCCCTGACCACGACCTTCACTCCAGGGAAAGCCTGCGAGATCCAGCGTGGGCCGAGGATATTTTTGTTGCTCCTTTCGCTCCCAGAGTTCCTGGGAGACGCGGCCACCTCCTCATTTGCATGCCCCGCCCAGCGCGCATTCCATCTCCGCGCTGCGCAGCGCCGAGAGAGCCCCGCCCGCCATTCTGCCGGGTTCTTCATCTTTCAGACGCGGGAGTTGACGGTCCCTGCCACAAAAGGTTCCCCACCCCCCTTCTATCTAGTCCATTGGGCCGAATCTCGTCTCGCCCCGAGATGGCATCCGCGACCGAGGGGAGGGGGCCGGTGCCCTGCCCGGGTGTGGCCCGGGGGAGGGGTGGACGGAGGCTTGGGGGCCGGGCCCTTGGAATGTCAGCTCCTTTGCTGTGACGCTGCTCCCTGGGGTTTTTGCCTCCGCCGCCCCCTTCGTTCCTTCCTTCCTTTCCCTGTTCGCCTTGGTTTCACATGGAGTCTCTCGCCTAGAAAGTGCAGACCTGAAATACTCCGTGATCCTCCCGCCTCAGCCGGGCCCAACAGCCGGGTTCCTTTTTAAAAACAGAATAAATCAGGTGGTAGTTTCGCATGCCTTTAATTCCACCACTCGGGATGCAAAGGCAGACATATCTCTTAGTTCCAGGTCAACCTGGAGGATAGAAGTTCATGCCTGTAGTCCCAGCCTTCGGGAGGCAGAGGCAGGTGAGATCGCCTAATGAGCTCGAAACCAGTGTAGTCTATACAGTGAGTTCCAGGCCAGTCAAGGGCTACGTAGTGAGACTTAAAAAAAGAAAAACCTGACTTAAGGTGGCACATGGTGGCACACACCTGTTAATCATGAGCAATCAACTGGACAGCGTGCTGGCTCCAACCTGTATTCCGCAGTGAAATGCTATTGCTATCACGAAAGAAGAGGAGCCTATCCTTAGGGCAGTGGGGCCAATCGGGCAGGTTTTAGGTTTCTAGATAGTAACAGATCGGAGCAAGGCCTCATTTTCCAGTGTAAAGAGAGTAAACCTACCCCACCAAGTCTCCTTCGACCCTTCATACTCAAGTGCCCACCTTCACACACCACACACAGATGCACAATAACAATTTTTTAAAAACTTACTTTTGAGAGACCCCCATCCCAGTCACCCCTAAGGCCGGGAGAGCTGAGGAAAGGGACATCTTAAAATAGCCAGAACCAAGTCAGTTCCCCATTCCCAGACAGGGTGAAGTCAGAAGTTTTAAAAGTACAAAATCAGACTGTCTGGTGGTAGCTAACCACGAGACACCCCCCTCCCCTGAGATAACATGACCAAATTTTGGAGATGGGCTATAAAACTCCTGACAGAGCAAAAAATAAGATAAAAGTCCAAACTCAGGAAAACTGGACCAATCAAGGGTGGACCCGTACTAACCCCCTCCTCTCTGAAGAATTCTGTGGTTTTTGCCTTCAAAAGCTAATCTCCCCAAGAAAGAGGAACTCTCCTCCCTGCCTCGCTGCGCTGGGCACTGCGGACGAGGGTTCCTTGCTAGCTCGTATTGCGCCAACAAGTAAACCTTGCTATTGCATTCTGGATATATCTGGTCTCCTGGTGGTCTCTTTGGGGGTCCTAATCTGGGCATAACACTTTTAAAAAGATTTATTTATTATGTATACAGTATTCTACCTGCATGTTTTGCCTGCAGGCCAGAAGAGGACACCAGATCTCATTATAGATAGTTGTGAGCCACCATGTGAATGCTGGGAATTGAACTTAGGACCTTTGGAAGAACAGCCAGTGCTTCTAACCGCTGAGCCTTCTCTCCAGCCCACTCTTTTTTTTTTTTTTTTAAAGAAAACAGAGCCAGGCATATTTGGCGTACACCTTTAATCCAAGCACTCAGGAGACAGGGGCAGGTGGGTCTCAGATTTCAGCCAGATCTACATAGGGAGTTCCAGGCTATCTTGGAGCACCCAGTGAGACAATCTCAAAACAAAACAAAAAGACTTAAAAAAACAAGGGCTGGAGAGATGGCTCAGAGGTTAAGAGCACTGGCTGCTCTTCCAGAAGACCTGAGTTCAACTCCCAGCACCCATCACAATGGATCTATAATTCCATCTGGTGCCCTCTTCTGGCCTGCAGGCAAAACACTGTATACATAATCAGTCTTTTTTTTTTTTTTTTTTTTTTAAAGATTTATTTATTTATTATGTATACAGTGTTCTGCCTGCATGTATGTCTGCAGGCCAGAAGAGGGCACCAGATCTCATTACAGATGGTTGTGAGCCACCATGTGGTTGCTGGGAATTGAACTCAGGACCTCTGAAGGAGCAGCCAGTGCTCTTAACCTCTGAGCCATCTCTCCAGGCCCCATAATCAGTCTTTTAAAAAAAGATTTAAAAAACAACAAAAACCAGGAAATGCCAGCAAGAAGTTAGCCAAGAGGCTGTTCTTACACTGTGCTGGTGAAAATCAAACCAGTCTAGCTACAATGGAAGTCAATATTGCAGTTTATCCAAAGTAAGGATAGATTTCCACATAGCACAGCTATACTGGGTATTTACATCAAGGACTTGAAATCAGACACTGTCACAATCGCCTTTGTTTCAGCCCATGCACGGCAGTAAGGTATGGATCTGTCCCCAGTGTCCCAAAGCAGGGATGGATGAAGAAAATGTGGTATGTCTACAATGTAAGTTTTCAGCCATAAAAATCAACTCAGTTGTCTGCAGCAGAAACAATGCAGATAGTCATATTAAGCCAATCAAGCCTTTTCTCTTACCTGTGCTTCCTTGATTTTATATAGATACATACGTGCACAAGTGTGTAAACCATTGAAAGACCCCCAGCTGAGATCTTTCTCCGGGAGAGACCCCAAACCCAAGGAACACACCGAAACCACAGATCAGATGCAAAAGCAAGAGGGTTTATTTAGACCAGGTACCTGGGGCGAAGTCTCTTGGAGGACTTGCGCCCTTTCCTAGGGCAAGGGGGACTTTTTATGGGATCCCAGGGGCAGAGGCGCGGTTACAGAAGCAAGAAGCATAGTTACAGGGTCCCTATTGGTTGTTTCAAAGAAGGCCAGGGTGAACTTGGGGTCGTATGTGTGTGGCTGATTTGGCCTTGCCCAGGCCAGCTGCTTATTCCTCAAGGCCAGGGGGCCAGCCATAAAATATCCTGATTCGACTCAACTGTTTTTCTCCCAAGGCCGCCGACCACAGTTATCTCTCTCAAGGCTGGATGGCTGGCCATAGTTATCTCTGTCAAGGCCGGGTGGCTGGCTACGGCTGTGAACTCCTGTTTTTCTGATTCCTACAGAATGGCGTTTCTTAGGCTAAGTTATTGGGGGTGGGGAGCATTTCATTGGCCCAAAGCCCCATGTCCTCATAATGGAGCGGGGGTCTTTCATTCCCCCATTTTCTTTTGTACCAAATGAAATCTTTCATTTTAGGATGGAGAATAAGGGGTTAGCTCCATCTCTGACTGTCTGAGCCTCTGATATTGCTTGGTTAGGATCAAAGCCTGGGCAACAGAAACCCTATTCTTGATGAATTGCACCAATCTGTTGAGGATGTATGACCCAAACAATAAAATGAGCAGGAGGATGATTAGGGGGCCCATAATGGTGGAGACAAGGGTCGTAAACCATGGTGACCTTTGGAACCATCTTTTAAACCATCCCTGTTGAGCATGGCTACTTGGAGCTGTCTGAATTGGCCGGTCTCCATAAGGGCTGTGGTCCTGTATCTACCCCAGCAGCTATTCCGCCCATGGTAATTCCTCCCAGTAACAGGGTCAGCGTCAGGGAAACAGGCTCTCTGGTGATGTCCCTCTTAATGTCAGGAGGACTATTAGGGGGATCAAGGGGACCCCCGGGTGAGTCTTATCTTTAGTGGGTTTGGAGAGCGTTGAACTAGATGTCTCGGTGCCCTCAGCTTCGTCGGGTTCCTTGGCAGCCTTTACATGTGACGCGTGGACCCAAGCCGCTATCCCGTCAACCTTGAGTGCGGTGGGAGTAGTTAACAGGATGGTGTATGGTCTTTTTTTACCTCGGCTCTAGGTTCCTGGATTGATGGCGTCGGACCCAGACAGAGTCCCCAATCTTGAATGGGTGAGGCACCACCGGGCGGTTCAGTTGTTCCCGGTAGGCAGGGGTTTCCACACCGTCTTTTGCACCAATTGGAGGGCTAGTGGCAAAAGAGGAGATATCAGGGTGAAGGAAATTTACAATTGGTGGGGGAGCCCCATACATGGTCTCAAACGGGGTTAGGCCATGAGGCCCAGGAGTATTCCGGGCTCGGTAAAGGGCTAGGGGGAGTAGGAGCACCTAATCTCTAGTGCCAGTTGCAAGCGTTAATTTGGTTAAAGTCTCTTTAATGGTTTTATTTGTACGTTCTACCTGTCCTGAGCTCTGGGGGCGGTATGCACAATGAAGTTTCCAATCGATCCCCAGTAGCCTGGCCACCTTCTGACTTACCTGGGAGACGAAGGCGGGCCCATTGTCTGACCCCAATATCTGGGGTATTCCATACCTGGGAAAGATGTCATCCAGGAGTTTCTTGGTTACCACGTTAGCGGTCTTCTTTTTGGTAGGCAAGGCCTCTGTCCATCTATGATGTAAGCTTGTCGCTCAGGGCTCCATTCCGCCCCCATTTTCTTTGTTAGTTCCTGGTCCTCTGGGCTTCCGCCATCCGGAGGGCCTGGGTCAGCGCGATCAGCTCTGCCTTTTGGGCCGATGTTCCAGGTGGCAGTGGTGAGGTCCAAACTATCTCCGATTTGGTGGTGACGGCTGCTCCGGCCCTCCGTTCTCCTTCTTGGAGGAAGCTGCTCCCATCCGTGAACCAGATAAAATCTGAGTTCAACAGTGGTTGATCTGTTAGGTCAGAGCGGGTGCCATGGGCCTCCGCCAGAATCTGGAGGCAATTGTGTTTCTTGGATGGGTCTGGCAAGGGCAGCAGGGTTGCGGGGTTGAGGGAGACAACTGGTCTGAACACCACTCGATCTGGGGGCTGCTGGACCAGAGCTTCCACCGCATGGGAGGATAACACAGTTAATGGCTGTCCCAAAGTCAGTTTCCCTGCATCCTTGAGCAAAACAGCAATGGCGGCTACCACGCGCAGACAGGGGGGCCATCCTGCAGCTACCGGGCTTCCATGGCCCCAGTCTCTGTACCAGCATTCCTTTTGCAAAGCCTGAGTTCTCGTCCACGAACAGTTCAAAGGGCTAGGACTTGTAGGGGGGTCCCTTTGGGTCCTGTCTAGATGTCAGCTGAACCTTTTTCTCGGTGGTCCTTCGATACCTCCTGTTACCTGTGGCCCCCTGGACCAAAGCTGTGCGGTCACTGAGAGAGCCTCCGGTATGGGTCAGGACTGAATGTTGAGCCCCGGTGTCCATTAGGAAGGTCACTGGCTGCCCCCCAATCTTGAGAGTTGTCCTAGGCTGGGGGGGGGGGCTCCTGGCCTTGACCTCCCTAATCCTCTAGATTGAGGAGGTCTGTGGCCCTTGGCTTAGTTTTTTTAAGACCCTTGAGGCTTTTTTTTGATCAGTCATGAGCCCAATGTCCTCTCTGTTTACAGTAAGCACACTGGTCTTTGTCAAGCAGTGTCCTTTTTTGATCTCCCGTCCTAACTCCCTCTCTGACCTGTCCCTGAGACATTACAGTGGCCAGGACTTTTTTTTTTTCCCTCTCCCTCCGTGTCTCTCTAAGTCTTTTTAAAAACGCTGTCGGCGTCTTTTCCTGGTAACCTGAGCCGAATTGGTAGGGGGCCTAGTGGCTCCTCGGAGACCCGCTAAGAGCAACTGGCGATAGAGACATAGGTGTTCCCTACCTTCTGGGGTCGCGGAGTCCCAGTTCGGGCGGGTGAGGGGAAAGGCTGCATTAGGCAATTGGGTGGGTCTTTTATTGTCTCCTGGAACCTCCGAGCCTCTAGGAAGACTAGCTGTCTTTGGCTGGTTTGTCATGCCTTCCTCGTAGGCGACCGGCGCCTCATCCTCCCGCTCCCGCTGTAGAAGCTGTTCGGAGGCCGCGGCGGGGGCTGCCGGTACCTCCGGCGCTGTCGGGGGGGCTGTAACACTCGGGGCGGGGTGACTCGGCGTCCACGGGTGACGCCGCCCCCGAGCCACCTTCCCCACACCGGTCCCGCAGCCGTCCCGGAGCCGGACACCGCCGCGGTGGAAGTGCGCTCGGCGGCTGATCGCGCGGAAGTGCTCTCGGCAGCCGGTCGCCGGCTGGGGGGCAGTCCCTCGCCGACCCCATCCCCGGCCCCGCCTGCGCGCCCCAGCCACATCCCGTGCCCGCCTGCGCCGCCGCAGGCCTTCGCGATCGGATTCCCCTGGTCCGCACCAGTTCTAAGTCGGCTGCTAGGCGCAGGCCGAGGCGAGGCGCCGCGCGGAAAACCGCGGCCCGGCGGGGCGGACTCCTCCGCCCTCGCGGGAGACGCGGCCGGCCGGGGAGAGCGGGGAGCGAGGGGAGCCCCCCCCCAGCGCCGCCCCGGACCCCCGCGACCGCGCCGCGGCCGCGCGGACGGGAGGAGGCGCGGGGCGCACCGGCGCCCGCCGCCGCCGCCACCGCCAGAGCGGCAGAACGCGGGGAGAGGAAACGACACGCTGGTGGAGGGGTCGGGAGGAACAGGGAGCGGGAGAGATCCGCCGATCCGGCTTCCTATGACTGTTTCTAGGAGGAGAACGGTTAAACAGAAAACAAAAAAACGACAGACAAACATAAATGAGACTAACATACGCTGCGCGGCTTCGGTTCCAAACCGAAAGCAAAACCAGAAAAACCGTGCCCCAGAGGGGTCTTTAAACCGTGGAACGTCTTCCAGGTTCGCAGTGGCGAAGTCCGGGCCCGTCGGCCCCCCCTTTCAGATCCACTGACACAGACAGATCAAACCGTGGAACGTCTTCCAGGTTCGCAGTGGCGAAGTCCGGGCCCGTCGGCCCCCCCTTTCAGATCCACTGACACAGACAGATTATCAGGCGCGCAGACAAACAAACAACATTCAACATTCAGACAAACAGACAACACTCAGACAGGACAGGGATGACATAAACCAAGGCCGGCCGGCTTACCTCCTGATGGTGGGTCGGTGGTCCCAGGGAGGGGTCTCAATCCCCGTACGGGCCACCAAATGAAAGACCCCCGGCTGAGATCTTTCTCCGGGAGAGACCCCAAACCCAAGGAACACACCGAAACCACAGATCAGATGCAAAAGCAAGAGGGTTTATTTAGACCAGGTACCTGGGGCGAAGTCTCTTGGAGGACTTGCGCCCTTTCCTAGGGCAAGGGGGACTTTTTATGGGATCCCAGGGGCAGAGGCGCGGTTACAGAAGCAAGAAGCATAGTTACAGGGTCCCTATTGGTTGTTTCAAAGAAGGCCAGGGTGAACTTGGGGTCGTATGTGTGTGGCTGATTTGGCCTTGCCCAGGCCAGCTGCTTATTCCTCAAGGCCAGGGGGCCAGCCATAAAATATCCTGATTCGACTCAACTGTTTTTCTCCCAAGGCCGCCGACCACAGTTATCTCTCTCAAGGCTGGATGGCTGGCCATAGCTATCTCTGTCAAGGCCGGGTGGCTGGCTACGGCTGTGAACTCCTGTTTTTCTGATTCCTACAGAATGGCGTTTCTTAGGCTAAGTTATTGGGGTGGGGAGCATTTCATTGGCCCAAAGCCCCATGTCCTCATAATGGAGCGGGGGTTTTTCACCATGACAGTAGCACAGGAGAGGGATAGAGCTGAGGAAAAGGAGGAACTGACCCACGTATGGAGACCACCAAAGTCCAACTTGGTGAACTATGAGGTTTTTTGGTAATCTGTTGTTTTTCAAGACAGGGTTTCTCTGTGTAGCTGTGGCTCTCCTGAACCATGAGTTTTATTGGGGTCACTTACAGGAATATGGGTGAGGGATCACTTACAGGAGCAGAAATGTCTCAAAGACAGCTGCATCACCACGGACCACCCCAGCACGGGTGACAGCTCACAAAGCTGGGAACCTGGAGCACACTGCACAGCCTGCAGGCAGATGAGCAGGTTGGAGTGTCCTTTCCAGGCGCCTCAGTTGGTCTAAACCTGTTCCAGGGAACTGTTCTGGTCTAAGAGTCTTTGCAGCTCAGCTTTGCTCTGAGAGGGACTCTGAGCTTTTTTGTTTACTCTGGCAGGTCGGGGGTGGGGGTGGCCTAGTGATTCTGGTCAGTTTCAGGGACTTCCTGGAGCTATTTTGGGTTGTTTGCCTTCTTGCTCTGCAAGATGCAGTGTTTTAATCTTGGAGGAAACTGTTGTACAACTAAGGATAACAGAATTTCTCCAAGTTCCTGTCCTGAGAAAATTCCTCCCTGAGTCCTGGGAAAGATACTACATACAATGTGGGGTATCTGAGGGAAAGGAATCTACGTACACTATGCTCTTTTGTCCATTTACTTTATTCCTTTATGACAAAACTCTATACAGCTTCAGTTCTGTCCTGAGTCTCGGTTCCTCTTTGTACCCAGTTTTCCTGTCCTCATAGTTTTAATAAGCTCCTATGCTTTTGACTTCATCTTCATCCTCTGTTCCTTCGTCCTCCATCTATATTTCCTGGCTCCTTACCCCTGGCCCTGATAAACTCTGCACGAGATCTGCCTTACCCTCTACAGAATCTGTGTCTTCCTCTCCTCTCCCTGGCCACGCGGTTCTGTCTCTCCCTGTGGAGTTCCACTCGAGTCTTTGGTTGTGCAAAAAGCCCTGTTGTCCTCAATAGATTGCCCCTAGCCTTGAAGGCAAGGGATGGTCTGAGCTTCATTTGCACAAGAAACAAAGCTATGCACCTGCCTCCTGCTAGTCTCCTAGGTCTTGTAAGGGTGTTAGCTATCTAGTGGACCAGCATCTGAGAAGCTTAGCTGTTTGTCAATATGGTCTGGGAGTATTTGGGCACGCGAGAATTTCATACCAGAAGACGGCTGAAATATTAAGGTGTATAACACCAAATATTCCATGATAATGGCTTCCCATTTGATGGACCCTTGGCTAGTCAAAGTATAGCTTTACTAAGAGCCAAATCTCTATAATATATTCTTGCAGCCCTAAAGACACAACAGTGTTGTATTCCTGTAATCCTAGCACTTGGGGAATGAAGGCTAGAAAATTGTGAATTTTGCGACCAGTCTAGGCAACACAGTAAGTTTTCAGGACATATTGAGCTGAGGAATTCCAGGCTATAGAAAGAGACTTTCTATTTTTATTTTTGGTTTTTTGAGACAGGCTTTCTCTGTCGCTCTGGCTGTCCTGGAACTCGTTCTGTAGACCAAGCTGACCTCAGAAATTGGCCTGCCCCTGCCTCCAGAGTGCTAGGATTAAAGGCATGTACCACCACCACCAGGTTGAGACTGTCTTTTTAAAAAAGGGGGGCTGAAGAAATGGCTCAGAAGTTAAGAGCACTAGCTGCTCTTTCAGACGACCCGCGAGGTTCAATTCCCAGCACCCACATGGCAGCTCACAGCTGTCTGTAACTCCTATTCCAGGGGATCTGATGCCCTCATACAGACATGCATGCAGGAAAAACACCAATGTACATAAAATAAATAAATAATTTGAGAAAAAAAAAAGAGGAACTGGGATATTAAGCTCGGTCTTTTATGGATCTGGGTCATTCAGAGATCCACCAGTCTGGCCATGAATATACTTTAACGAAGAGGAGGCTTTTCTTCAGATACTGGCTCAAGGTCTCCACCAGGCCTGGGGATTCCCAGGTGCAGTGTCGAACCACAATAGTCAGAGTTTATAAAGGCAAAGGTTACATACATTCTGTTTTGCAAACAGATGTCTTGCAAATATCCCAATTAACTAGAGCAAAACAAGCTTTTGGTTACAAGATCAGAACCAAAGTTAACCTTGTGACCTATGACCTTGCATACACAAGTTTTGTTAGAGTAGTACAAGACTAGGCAATTACAGAAACAACCCTTAACAGTCCTTAACATTTGGTAGGTCCAATTTTGCTTTATGATTCCCTGAAGCACAGTAATTTTAAACTTTTAAACATAAAGTTAGCCATCAACATGACATTGCCCATCACAAGTCACAGAGCATTTACCTATTAAGTGAAAATCCCAGATTGGATCTTGTGAATGAAAATCCCTAAAAAGGTTCGTGTGTGACCATGAACACAAAGCTCCTGAAGGAGTCTGTGTCTGCAGACTGGTGGACAGATGGGATTTCAGTACTGTGGCGAGACTGGAATTTTGTAGGTTCAGAGCCTGATTACTTCATCTTGGCCTGGTGTTCGGCTCTGGACAGCCATGCCTTGCTCCACTCTGTATCTCAACTAACACCTTGTGTGTGATAATGAATAAAAACCTTAGGAGCTACTAACTTACCAGAACGCAAGTGTCCACCAGCCTAAGAGCTGAGATTGTACATAGCATATGAGGCCTGTAAAATAGCCCCCCATCCCTACGTATCTGCCTCTCTGGGGTTCTCACCAATGTGTTTTAAAATTGCCTTAAGACTTTCTTTGTTCTGTAAAACTATAAAAACCTTGTGAAACTACTTTCACATTGGAACATGGAATTTGGGGGCACCTAAATCTGCTCCCGGGCCACGGTCACGCAATGGCTCTAGGATAAACTGTCTTATTCTCTTAAAGATGTGAGCTGAGGTTTTTACAGTCTCTAGTGCAGAGTGCGGCAGGGGGCAACAGGAGTCTCTGGGAGAACAGGGCACCTAGTGGATGAGGTGCAGACAGCGGACCTGGAAGGGGAGGGTGCAGCATTCCTTCAAGCTCATCCCTCGCTCTCCTGAGTTGGAAGCAAATGCCCCCCCTCTCCAGAGTGCTTGCTTACCCTTTCCTTTTTTTTCTTTTTTTTAAATCTTTTTTTTTAGAGATTTATTTATTTATTATGTATACAGCATGTATGACTGCAGGCCAGAAGAGGGCACCAGATCTAATAACAGATGGCTGTGAGCCACCATGTGGTTGCTGGGAATTGAACTCAGGACCTCTGGAAGAACAGCCAGTGATCTTAACCTCTGAGCCATCTCTCCAGCCCTTACCCTTTCCTAATAAACCCTCTTGTTCCTATTTCTAAGAAGGGAAAGAAATCATTTGAGACCAGTGCAGACTGTTATGGGTCTGGAACGTTCAGAAATCCACCAGTCTGACCACGAATACATTTTAACAAAGAGGAGGCTTTTATTCACATACAGGGGCCAGGTCTGCACTGGGACTCCGAATTCCCAAATGCAGGACAAGCCACCTCAGTCAGGAGTTTATAAAGGTAAAGACAAAGATACATTCTGAAGGTTATCTTGAGCAAAGCAAGCTTTTGTTTACAGAATCAGAAACAGCGGTTGACCTTATGACCTATGACCTTGCACAAAGAACAGTTTTGTTAAAATTGTACAAGAACAGACAGTAACAGCCCTTAACATTTGGAAGTCCACTGATGCTTTACAGTTCTCTAAAGCACAGGAATTTTAAACTTCTAAACATGAAGTTAGCCATCAATGGAACTTTAGACATCTCAAGGTTACAAGAGAACCTGTTTCCAAAAATGTGTGGAGGGGGTGTTAGGGGGAGCTGGAAAGATGGCTCAGCCCTTAAGAGCACTTACTGCTATCTCAGGTGACCAGAGTTCAGTTCCCAGCCCTCGGTCAGCTGGCTCACAACTGCCTGTGAATCCAGCTCAGGGGATCTGATGCCATCTTCTGGCCTCTTGGGACACAGAATAAAAAATATTTTGAGGGCTGGAGAGATGGCTCAGAGATTAAGAGCACCGGCTGCTCTTCCAGAGATCCTGAGTTCAATTCCCAGCAACCACATGGTGGCTTACAACCTTCTGTAATGAATGAGATCTGGTGCCCTCTTCTGGCCCGCAGCATGCATGCAGGCAGAACACATATTATGTATACATAATAAATAAATAAACCTATATTTTGAGGGCTGGGTATGGTGGCACACACCTTTAATCCCAGCACTCCAGGGGCAGGTGGATCTCTGTGTTCAAGTTAAGCCTGCTCTACATGGAAAATTCTAGGACAGCCAGGGCTGTTACACAGAGAAACCCTATCTCATTTTTTTTTTTTTTTTTTTTTAAGAAAGCAGCACAGTTGATGAAAAGAGAGTAGCCTGTTAGGGTCCCAGATTATTTATCTGGGAATAAATAATCCACCACAAAAGACTGGGTTCAAGCAAGCCAAAATTTATTTTAAAAAACTGGTGTCAGGGAGGCAACAGGGTTTGGGCTCCACCTGCATTCCTGAGGCAGGGGCAGCAGCCAGTTTTAAAGGGGAAAACCACAAAGAGACAGCTCTGGAGTCCCATCCAATCATAACCTATGCAGGGAGAAGCGGTCGGGGACTCTCCAGGTGACACTTTCAGCCAATCAGAAGGGGTTGGACCGGTCGTGGTTTACACGTGTCTGAGGGGCTCCGAGGGCTGCCGTCTGGCCTCAGGAAATTGTGGGTAGCAGCTCAGGGCAGACTGGGACAAAATAGAGTTTCTGCTGCTAACTAGGATCTAAGAAACCCACTCAAACATGCCGCTCTGGCAGGCCTTGCCCTTCTCCCCCATTCCCTCTGCCTTGCTAAAAAAACATTAGATCACATCCCTAAAGCTAGTCACCAAGGTCTGTTCCCTTATTTGGCCACGTCCTCCTTCTGAGGCCAACAATTATCAAGGTCCAGCTATCAAAGTAATGAAATCCAGCAATCAAAAGCCCCCTGTGGCACACCTAATTAACATGCCCAATTAAAATTAAACACCTCAATCTAACACAAGGTTTCCCCCTTTCCCTTTATAAACCACCATTTGCCTATGAGCCACATCTGTCTTCTTTCTATCCGGAGGCAGTCCTTTGTCCGTCTGTCTCCCCCCATTCCCTTCCCCTTCATCCTCTGTCTCCTGTCTTTGTCTCTTATTCCCTGTTCTTTGTCCCTCTGGGGCAGATAAATCTCCTTTGTCCTGAGAACTTGGTCTTGGAGGTCCTGAGCCGACACCGATTCTTTCAGCAGAGCCCTGTTCTGATCCCCCCAGCACCGGAACCACCTTTGGGAGCCTTGGGATTCGAGTCGGCTAGCAGGGCACATTCTGGGGTGGAACAGACAACTGATCTGATTCAGGGTATATGTGCCAAGAGACACTGGTATCCTGGAACAAAAGCAAACTGTTGTGAACGCCTGTCGTGGGGTAAACACCAATGAGGGGGTAGTGGACCCCAGATACTCAAAAGGCCAAGTGGCCAAAGGAGAGAGCCAACTCTGGTACGTGTACACACACACACACACACACACACACACACACACACACACACACACACACAGAGACACACTGAATAAAAAACAAAACGGCCAGGTGCTGTCTGGGCTGTAGGCTACAGGGCAATTCCAAAGCAATACAAAAACCAGGGGTCGGTTGTCCTCAAGGCTCTCTCTGGGAGAACTACCTGGGCCCCAGGAAAAGTGGGTCAGACTGTCCCTTCAAAGACAGCCTCACTGTGGAACTAAACCTTAGTGACGCTCCTGAAGCCGGGGACCCAAACCACCCACTAACACAACAGGACACCTTTGTTAGGCGACCTTTATTCCTCTGGGCCCAGTGCCATTCTGCACAGGGAACCTCTTCCCATCCCAGGGTCATTCCTGAGGCAAAGGCAGCAGCCAGCCTCTTAGACCTCTTCCGAGGTGCTGGGCAAGACTTGGGCCTCACACTTGGGTGTTGAGGGATGCCAACAGCCCACAGATCAGAAATGTAGACGTTCCCAGGAGAGTGAGATGGCAGGGCCTTGCCTCGACACAGAGCTAGTGCAGTTCTTACAGCTCCGGTTCTTCCTCTTCCAAGCTGAAATCGGAGAGACACTCCTCCTCCCTTTGGCCGGGCTGATTCCAAGGAAAGGAGCTGACCTGCAGGATGAAGGCCACCAGGGCGGTGGGAGAGTACACAGCAGTTACTCCAGGGTTGCTATCCCTCAGCCACTCACCATCCGGCACCATGGTTCCCAACTCACCACTGCTTGGGCTGAGCCAGGATAGAATCTGTGACCACTCCTCCACTTCTGCAGAGGGATTTGGGGGTGGGTAATTCAGCCAGAAGCTTTGTATCAAAGTGGGGAGCCTTTCCAATGGCCCGGGAAAGCATCCGCATCCCACACTGACTCACAGGCATGGCTACCACTTCAGAGATTCACACACCAACACAGAGAAGATGCCTAGCTGACTTACTTCGGAGCCGCTTTTACAATGTATATTATGATTTGCAAGAAGAGCCTTCATTTTGGGGCTGGAGAGAAGGCTCAGCAGTTAAGAGCAAGTACTGCTCTTCTAGAGGTCCTGAGTTCGGTTTCCAAGACCCACAACCCACATGTGTGACTCACAACCACTTGTTACTCTAGCTCTGGCTTCCTAGGACATCTGCACTCATGCGCACATAACCAGACATACCAGTGTCCTGGCACAGCTGGGCACGCAGTGGTGGTTTTAAAATGGAATTATTTCTAATAGTTCCTCTCTAATCGGTGAATAATCTACTGTTGCAGTCAGATTTCAGAATCCAGTGCTGATTGCTCCGTCTCACACTCACAGAAAGCTGGACTTGGTTTTTGTTTTTTGTTTTTTTTTTTTTTTTTCAGACAGAGTTTCTGTGTTGTTTTGGTGCCTGTCCTGGATCTCGCTCTGTAGCCCAGGCTGGCCTCGAACTCACAGAGATCTGCCTGGCTCTGACTCCTGAGTGCTGGGATTAAAGGCGTGGGCCACACCACCAGGGTGGACTTGGTTTTGAGACAGTGTCTCACTATGTAGTTCTGGCTCGCTTGGAACTCACTCTGTAGCCCAGGCTGGCCTCGAACTCACAGAGATCTGCCTGCCTCTGCCTCCTGAGCATTGGAATTAAGGGTGTGTGTCACCACACAGGACGAAAGCTGGACTTGTTGAAAGTGTGATAAATGTCACTGGGGTAGAGCTTCTTTAGTAGCGTGCTTGTCCTGTGTCTCAGTCACTGTTCTACGCTGTGAAGAGACACCAAGGCGACTCTTTGATTCTTCAAGACAGGGTTTTTCTGTATTGCCCTGGCTGTTCTGGAACTCACTCTGTAGACCAGGCTGACCTCGAACTCAGAGATCCGCCTGCCTCTGCCTCCCAAGTGCTGGGATTAAAAGCGTGCGCCACCACCGCCCGGCTACCAAGGCAATTCTTTTTTTTTTTTTTTTTTTTTTTTTTTTTTGTGATATATATTTTTTATTTTACAATACCATTCAGTTCTACATATCAGCCATGGGTTCCCCTATTCTCCCCCCTCCCACGCCCTCCCCTTACCCCCAGCCCACCCTCCATTCCCATCTCCTCCAGGACAAGTCCTCCCCCGAGGACTGTGATCGACTTGGTAGACTCAGTCCAGGGAGGTCCAGTCCCTTCCTCCCAGACTGAGCCAAGTGTCCCTGCATAAGTTCCTGGTTTCAAACAGCCAACTCATGGAATGAGCACAGGACTTGGTCCCACTGCCAAGGCAATTCTTAAAAATAAAGCATGTAATTGGGAGCTTGCTTAGTTTCAGAGGGTTATTCATTATCGTCATGGTGGGGGGCGTGGTGGTACACAAGGCAGGCATGGTGCTGGGGAAGTAGCTGAGAGCTACATTCTGATCCACGAGAAGCAGGCAGAGAGAGACACTGGACCTGACACGCGAGCTTTTCAACTTCCAAGCCCACTCTAGTGACACACCTCCTCCAGCAAGCCACACCTCCTCCAACAAGCCACACCTCCTCCAAGGCCACACCTCCTCCTCCAGGGCCACACCTCCTCCAACAAGCCACACCCCCTAATCCTTAACTCGACAACTGGGACTAAGCATGCAAATATATGAGCCTATGGGGGCCATTCTCATTCAAACCACTGCACTAAACCAGGTTTGGCAGTACATAATTGGAAGGCCAACAACATTCTGGAGGGGGAAGTATGAGAATCAAAGTTCAGGGCCAGCCTGGGCTACTTAAGACCCTGCCTCAAAAAACAAAAAACAAAACAACACTGTTGGGCATAGTGGCGCACGCCTTTAATCCCAGCACTCGGGAGGCAGAGGCAGGCGGATCTCTGTGAGTTCGAGGCCAGCCTGGGCTACAGAGTGAGATCCAGGACAGGCACCAAAACTACACGGAGAAACCCTGTTTCGAAAAACAAAAACCCAAACCAAACTGCAGCTATGTCTTGGTAGCTGTGTCTCCTTCTTAGGCAGGGTAACTAACGAGGATGGAGCCAAAGAAACCACAGCTGAACCTTGGGACCTTCCCTCCTGATGAATGCCTCTTATGAAGACATCTTCTGGCTACAGAAGGAAGATCCCACTTGCCCAACTGCCAATTATATTCCTTTACCAGCCAAGGGTCTGCAGACTCAAGACACCAGCTTCAGGGTAACATTACCTGCATTGTGGTAACTGACTCCTTCCCTCCCTCTCTCTCTCTCTGTCTCTCTCTCTCTCTGGCACACTTGGTAAAAAGTAAAAGAATAAATGGACACCACTGCCCAAGGCCCCTGTCCTCACTTCGGGGCAGCCCACCCCAACCTCTCTGCGGTGAACGGAGCCATGGGGAAACATTTACCCAGGAGATCCCCGTTGAAGCTGAACCAAACCATTGCTTTCCATGGAGAACTTTACTTTTTGAGACAGCGACCACTCTACCTGCTCAAAGCAAATCACCTCAAAGTTCTGGGGTGCAGTAAGTAATCAAACCCCCCCCCCCAAATGACATCCCCACGAGGCAGAACACATTTCGGCCACTACTGCTTTTAATACATCTTCTATGTAATAGTGACCGTTTTCTTGAAGTGACTTTGGCAACTTATTCTCTGATTAAGACCTTTTATATAACTGATTTATAAGAAGGTCTTTGGCAAAAAAACTTATAGGAAGTTCTTCTGCTAGAGAGAAGGGAAATGTAAGGGTTTAAATAACACAGTTATTTAGAGAGAGATGATTTCCCTGGTGGTAGCACATCAGAGACCTGCCCTGTTCCATGTGCTCTTGGGACTCATGGAGGAAGTTCTGAAATGATCACTGCTCAGGGACCTCCCAACTATCTGGGGGCCACAGTCACAGTCATGCTGTCAGGGACCTCAGTTCTCGTCAAACTCCACACAAGGGGGAAGAGGCCAGGGCTAGGAGTTCAGGGAAAGGCCCCCAAATCGTCTGTACTTCAATGGACTTCAAGTCCACACTTCCTTGAGGATGCTGCACGGTGCAGTCTTCCGGACCCTGCTAGCTGCTTCAGGCTTGGCTACCCCAGCTACGGAAACCTCGGCTTAGGTTTTCCACGTACCTGGATTAAACTCTGTAGCTCTTCCTCACTTTCGGCATCTATGGACTCTTCACTGGGAATGTACTCTACCGCGACCTTGCCACTTTCTGAAAGTGAGGATCGGTTCAGAGTTTTTCTTGTTCTCAAACTTGTCAACACAGTCCAACAGTCACACCCGACGAAGGCTTATAGTCTCTAAAGCCTAAAGGAGAGCATGTCTCTAGAAATGTCGCATCCCACGCTGCAGTTATCAGAACCATCTGCTTAAAGAATATATGAGCAGGGCCAGGAATGGTGGTGCCCAGGCAGGCGGATCTCTGAGAGTTCTGGGCCAGCCTGGTCTACATGATGAGATCCGGGACAGCCAGGGCTACAGAGAGACTCTCTCAAAAAAAAGGGGGGGGGCCTGGAGAGAGGGCTCAATGTTTAAGAGCACTGACTGCTCTTCCAGAGGATCCAGGTTCAATTCCCAGCACCCACATGGCGGCTCATGACTATCTGTAATTCCAATTCCTGGGAACGTGACATCCATGGCAAAACACCAATGCACATTAAAAAAAAATGAGGGGCTAGAGAGATGGCTCAGTGGTTAAGAGCACCGACTGCTCTTCCAGAGGTCTTGAGTTCAATTCCCAGCACCCACATGGTGGCTCACAACCATCTGTAATGAGATCTGGCACCCTCTTCTGTATACATAATAAATAAATAAGTCTTTAAAAAAAATGAGGTATCAAGCATGTTAGTTCAAACAACTTTGGTATTTTAGATACAGGACTAGGGCATAGCAAGAAATTGGAAATAAAAAAGGTTCAAATGGCTGAAACCTGAGGCGTAGGTGGCAGACAAAGTGAATTCAGACCTGGCATAGAGGACACTGGATTAGAAGCAATGGGCAATTTTCTACTCCTCAAGAAATGAGCTTCCAGGAAAGGCGCAAAGCTACACAGAGAAACCCTGTCTCGAAAAAACCAAAAAAAAAAAAAAAGAAAAGAAATGAGCTTCCACAAGATACAAGAAATGTCTCACAGTTGCAGCCTCCCACTGGTAGGCCCTGTCCCTCTTACGTACATATATTTGTACGGACAAATCTGAGGCCACTGCCACAGCAGAGTTCCGTGAATGAAAGCAGAATTCGGAATGTTCCAGATATTAGTATTTTCATACTATTTATGTTTTAAAATGACCTTCCGGCTTGCTGAGTTTTGAGCACTCAGGATAATCAAGAAAGGCTCACCTAAAACCACGATGGCCAGCTTCTGGAAGGCGTCTGACAAGGCGCTCTGGATCGCGAGCTTCTGAGCGGTCTTCCTCCTCATGAGAAACGATGGCTGTCCTGGAGCCGAGCAAAAGCAGACAGATTTCAAATACCTGAATGGGGGCTGACGAGAGGCTCCGTGTTTGCTGCAGACGCAGGAGGACCAATGTTTGGACACAGTGCCCGTGTAACAGCTGGGCACGACCCTGTGCATGTCTGCAATCCCACAGTGAGTCGGGCAAAGACAGGGCTGTTATATTCTAGCTGGCCAAGGACAGACAAGCTCCAGGTTCAGGGAAGAGACCTAGCCTCAAATGAATAAAGAGAAGCGTACATTGCCGGGCGGTGGTGGCGCACGCCTTTAATCCCAGCACTCGGGAGGCAGAGCCAGGCGGATCTCTGTGAGTTCGAGGCCAGCCTGGGCTACCAAGTGAGCTCCAGGAAAGGCGCAAAGCTACGCAGAGAAACCCTGTCTCGAAAAACCAAAAAAAAAAAAAAAAAAAAAAAAAAAAAAAGAGAAAAAGAGAAGCGTACACCAGACACCCTCTTCTGGCTTCTAGGCTTACACACACACAGGCCCACACACTTTGTGTGCACACATGTTTGCATACACTACACACAAATACACCATACACACAAAGTAAAAAATAAGTAAATACTTGTATGGATAGCAATTATTCTTTGTTTAAAAAGAAAATACATTTATGATTCAGTCTCAGATCATTATTTGAGCAACTAAAGGGATGTAGCACAAGGAGCTGGCTGAATGGGTCTGCTGAAGGTACATAATGACAGGGCCCATTATCTCACAGGCCCAGTGTATTCTGAAATTCCTTATGTAATAACTACGGGATCCAACTGAGGCACAGGTACACAGCTCCTATCACTGGCCAATTCCAAACTGACAGGTCTCCCCGCAGACTCTGCCTGCTACAGCTCAGGGCTGGACTCACACTGAGCAAGGTCAGGTGATGGAACAAGGTCAGGTGACGGTCCTGAGGGTGGGTGTTATCTATCCAGCAGCCTCAGGAGCCTACTCCACGCCCCCCACTAACTCCTTACATCTGACTTGGACTCCTCATGCTGAGGACCATGGAGTCTAGAAAAATAGCTTAAAATCAATTAGAGTACCTTTTCACATTGGCCTTTTTGTCTGTTCAAGCATTCCATTATCAAAGGATTAAGTGTCTGTCTATACAAGGGTTTATGCAATGTTTAGATAATGATAAATGGCATGTCCATGTCTGCATGTGGCTTTCTCTGTGTACACTAGTGTAGGTGCCCGAGGAGAGGCGTGAGATCCCACTGGAGTGGGTGCTGGGAACAGGATGCAGGGCCTTTGCAAGGGCGGTATGTGCTCCTATGTGCTGGGCTGTTTCTCCCGTCCTACGGCAGGATCTTGCTGATAACTGAAGACAAAGGATTCTGACCAATTATCTCAACACAAAGCAAGTCCTTAACCAAAAACTAGAGGCACAGGATGTCCTGCCTCCCCTGAGCCTCTGGGCAGGAGGGCAGCTCTATTGTAAATGTAAAGGTTTTGGCTGGCACGTGCTTCAGTGAAAATCTATATTATAAGGCATAAAAATTCTGCCTTAGGACTTCAGTAGTTCAGCGGTGGAAGGGCCTGCCTGGCTAGTAGCTGGCAGAGAGTGAAGAGAAGGAAGAAAAGACAGACAGACGGACACATGATATATCCACTCTTGCAGCCCTCCCTGCGCCGAAGACAGACCTTCTTCCAGCTGGTGCAGAGGCTCGTCAGCGATGCCGACTCCAGGGCTCCTGCATCCATAGGACGGCAGCACCACCTCCACAGCACAGAAGAACTTGAGGCTCTGCTTCCGCCCGGGCCCCGCAAGGGCCTTGTCCTCCGCTCCAGGGAGCTCCTGCAGCTGGGAAGGGTGGGATTCGAGTCCTCCTAGAATCAGCCCCGAGGTTTCACCCTGCTAGGCAAGCTCTGCACCCCTCAGCCCCATCCCCAGCCTGCCTAAGACTTCAACGGAGAAACATACAAAACTAAACCCCAGATCCCCGCTAACAGCTGGAGCACCCTAGAGCTTCAAAAGCAAGGAAGATTTGCAAAGGGATGCTGCTCTAGGCAACCAAGTCTTAGCGAACACACTGAGAAACTATGGACTTCATCGGCCAGCGAACTGGGACCAGTTTTTCCTAACTCTCAGACACATCCACCTAATCCCCCCATAGCTGGCCCCTGCCTGACATGTCCTCCCGGAAGCCCTGTTCAATCCTCCTCAAAGTCTAGGATTCTAATGTAAAAGGGAGAGTGTGGTTAGTCGAAAAATGAACAAGGCTTACCTTGAGGATCCTTTTTGACCATCCATTGAAGCCAAAGTAGAAATTTGCCAGTTCCTGGCATCGTGAGCTGTTTAGGGCAAAGGCCTGATGTCGCAGGGCCTTATGTCTAGTGCTGAGACGAACCTGCAGTCAGGAGAGAGACCCACAAATATCACAGCCTGCCAGGTTCTACTTTGGAGACACGAGGTCAATCAATTCCAAGTCCGTAAGGGACAGTGAAGATCAGGGGGTCAGAAGGAGGTTCCAAGTCCTGCGTCAGAGTGAGCCCCACACACATGCTATCTGTCCATCTAAGCCTCAGTGCTGTCCACCATCATGGTTAGGATCCCTGGTTAAGTGGCAGGTTGTCCTGGGGGCGGGGCTGGAGCTCGGTTGGTGGAGTGTTAGCCTACAGTGTAAGGGGTTAGAAAAAATAACCAAGGAGGCCCCGAAGAAAGAGTCAAGGGTTGCGAGTTAGCCAGGACACTGTTCCGGGCTTCCCATCCAGTAGCTCCTGCCAGCTCCAAGTCAGTAACTCCACACAAGTGATAATACAGGCCTGGGCACCGTGGTGTGCGGGTTTGTTTTTTTTACCCTCTTTTGAGACAGCATTTCTCTGAGTAAACTAGACTCATTCTGTAGACCAGGCTAGCCTGGAACTCAGAGAGTCCCCTTGTCTCTGCCTCCTGAGTGCTGGGATTAAAGGTATGTGCCATCAGGCCAACAGTGTACATTTTTAATCTCAGCACTCAAGAGGCAGAGGCCAGCAGATCTCTCTGAGTTCCAGGCCAGCCTGGTCTACATAGAGAGTTCCAGGGTAGCCAGAGCTACATAGTGAGACCTTACACACACACACACACACACACACACACACACACACACACACACACACGAGTTTCACCAGAACAATCACATGTCAAGCTTATCTGACAGGTCCTCCAGGTGTTAGCCTTGCATACTTGACACATTACTGTGTATTTCGTACTCCACTAACTCCATCTTAGAAGTCTCCATTATTAGAAAGTTTTGTGTATTCGAAAAATTTGAACAATACAAATAAAGTCAATGTATTGATTACCCATGGATTATGTTTACGCATGTTCTTTCTCGGCCACTACTTTCAAAGCTCCCTGGAGCTTGAGGTGGCGACTGCTCTTGGAGAGGACCATGTTCCGTTCTCGGCATTCAAGTCACATGGCTAAGTAACTCCAGCTCCAGGGGGGTCTGACATCTTCTTCTCCCTGGGCACCAGCATTCACTTGTGCACACACACACACCCCAGACACACATACATATACAGAACTTAAACACACACAGACAGACACACACACACACACACACACCTAAAATTCCTTTGCAAATGAGGGCACAAGGAAGGGAAGGCGAGGAAGGGTTACTTTAAAGGAGAGGGATGAGGGGGTGGCAGAGCAGAAGGTAAAGGAAATGAAAGGGGAGGGGAGTACTGTGGGTGGAAAGGCTTAGGCAGGGAGGGAGGCAGGGGGATTGGGGAGAGGAAGGGGAGATGATCCAGGATAAAGAGAATATAAAGAAAACCATTTGCAAAGCATAATCTGTCCGGTTGTGCGACAGCTTGGCTGCTGAGCGGTAACTGACTGTTCCCTGAACAGACTGAAGACGCCTTGAGGGACAGGATGGGACTCAGGACTGTAAGCCTGGCTAACGACACATGGATGAAGGGGTAGTAGGCCTATTTGGAGAACACATCTCTGGTGGTTAACTTTATCCCAGCACTCGGGAGGCAGAGGCAGGTGTGTCTCTGTGAGTTCGAGGCCAGCTTTGTCTACAGAGTGAGTTCCAGGACAGGCTCCAAAGCCACATAAGAGAAACCCTGTCTTGAAAAACCAAACCAAACCAAATGAAACAAAAAAATAAAAATAAAAGAATTAGGGGGTTGGGGATTTAGCTCAGTGGTAGAGCGCTTGCCTAGCAAGCGCAAGGCCCTAGGTTTGATCCTCAGCTAAAAAAAAAAAAAAAAAGAGGCCCACAGAAATCCACAAAGATACCCCCACAAAAGACTGCTGGCAATGGTCGAGAGACAGCCGGGACTGACCTACTCTGGTGATGGGATGGTCAAACACCCTGATAGTTGGGCCCGAAACCCCATCCAAGGACTGAGGAATCTGGATGCAGACATCCACAGCTAGACCCCGGGTGGAGCGCTGGGAGTCTAATTAGTGAGAAAGAGGAGGGTTTATATGAGCGAGAATTGTTGAAACCAAGGTTGGATAAAGCACAGGGACAAATAACCAAATGAATGGAAACACATGAACTATGAACCAAAGGCTGAGGGGCCCCCAACTGGATCAGGCCCTCTGAATAGGTGAGACAGTTGATTGGCTTGATCTGTTTGGGAGGCATCTAGGCAGTGGTACCAGGTCCTGGGCTCGCTGCATGAGTTGGCTGTTTGTTTGAAACCTGGGACTTATACAGGGACGCTTGGCTCAATCTGGGAGGAGGGGACTGGACCTGCCTGGACTGGGTCTACCAGGTCGATTCCAGTACTCAGGGGAGACCTTGATCTGGAGGAGGTGGGAATGGGGGGTGGATTGGGGGGAAGGGGAGGGGGGCAGGAAGGGAGAGAACAAGGGAATCTGTGGCTATTATGTAGAACTGAATAGTATTGTTAAAAAAAAAAAAAAAAAAAAAAAAAAAAGATCTGGCTCCCTCTTCTGACCTGCAGGGATACATGCAAACTGAACTCGGTACACATAATAAATAAATTTTTTTAAAAAAATTAGGATGTCACTGGGTATGGCAAAAAACATCTTTGCTTCCACTTGGGAGGCAGAAGGGGATCTCTGAATACAAGACCAGCCTGGCCTACATAATGAGTTCCAGATAGTGATATGTAGAGAAACCCTGTCTCAAGACAAACAAAAAAATTCGTTAGGAGGTTAATGAACATCATCTCTAACTAAATATGAGGTTGGAGGCCAGGCTGGGCTACAAGAGTTGTTTTAGAGAAGAAAAAGAAGGGGGGTAGAGGAGGCAGAGCAGTAGGTAAAGAGGTGTTTTTTTTTGTTGTTGTTGTTTTGAGACAGGGTTTCTCTGTGTAGCTTTGTGCCTTTCCTGGGACTCACTTGGTAGTCCAGACTGGCCTCGAACTCCCAGAGATCCGCCTGGCTCTGCCTCCCGAGTGCTGGGATTAAAGGCGTGGGCCACCACCGCCCCGGCTTGTTGGTTTTTTTTTTCTTTTTGGTATGTACTGGCTGGTTTTATGTCAACTTGACACTAGCTAGAATCATCTAAAAGGAGGAAACCTCAGTTGAGAAAAATGCCTCCATAAGGTTCCGCTGTGAAGCATTTCCCTAATTAGTGACTGATGGGCGAGGGCCCAGGTCACTGTGGGTGGCTGGTGGTCCTGGACTCTACAAGAAAGCAGGCTGAGCAAGCCAGTAAGCAGCACGCCTCCATGGCCTCTGCATCAGCTCCTGCTTTCCTGCTTGAGTTCTGCCCTGACTTCCTTCAGTGGTGAACAGAGGCATGGAAGTGTAATCCAAATAAGTCCTTTCTCCCCAACTTGCTTTTGGTCACGGTGTTTCTTCATAGTACTAATAACCGTGATTGAGACAATGCCAAAGGTGTGTGTGGGGGTGGTACTTCTCAAGGTGCCTTAGGCCTTTCCTTGATCTTATAACACACACAGAACGTATGTGTGCCCAACAAAACAAATATGTAAATAAACTAAAGTGACTATTCTCACCCTCAACAGTACCTTGAATTGTTTTTTTTTGGTTTGGTTTGGTTTTTGGTCTTTGAGACAGGGTTTCTCTGTGTTGTCCTGGAATTCATTCACTTGGCTAGCCTTTCACTCACACCCTGCTCCTTGAATTGTTGTTTTTTTAAATATTGAATTTTGTAAAGTGTGTGTGTGTGTGTTTTACCTGCACATATTCCTGTGAGTCACATGCATGCCTGGTGCCCAGGCCAGAAGGGGATATGGGATCCTTGGGAACTGTAGTTACTGGAAGTGACTGTGAGCCATCATGTGGGTGCGGGGAATTGAACTTGGGTGCTCTGAAAGAGCAGGCAGGGCTCTTAACGACCGAGCCATCTCTCCAGATTTCCCTCAACACTCTATCAAAACGGTCTCATTGTGCCAGAGCACGGGAAGCTCACTGCTTAGTAATCTTCCCCGTACCACATACAATATTTATGACTGACACATGGTCACAGGTTAAAAACATACAAAGTTCAATAATCACTTCAGTACTTGGATCTAGGAGAGAAGGTGGTCCTGAACAGTGTACAGATGTAGAGATTGTATGCTTGGGGTCACTACGGGCTAGAGTTCTCAGATTCAATCAAGGTTCAGTGGAGGAGGAAAGCACCAGGGACAAGAATAGACTGGGGTCAGCAGCAAGTGGGCAGATCGAGTAGCCAATCAGAAACTGAAATGGTTCTTTAAAAAGTGGTGGAAATAGGCCGGGCGGTGGCGCACGCCTTTAATCCCGGCACTCGGGAGGCAGAGCCAGGCGGATCACTGTGAGTTCGAGGCCAGCCTGGGCTACAGAGTGAGTTCCAGGAAAGGCACAAAGCTACACAGAGAAACCCTGTCTCGGAAAACCGGGAAAAAAAAAAAAAAAAAAAAAAGTGGTGGGAATGAAAACACAGTGAGATGTTGTCCTGTGGCTCTGGGCAAGTCAGTGGGTTTGCTGTTAATATGGAATGGAGTCTACAATGTATTAAAAGATGCTCTGCCCACCTTCTGGGACCTGAGGGGACTTCTGGATAGGCCGTTTGAGAATGATGGCAATAAAGCCAATAAAGCATCCGTTATGTTACAACAGTTTATCAAACTCACAGTATTTTAAGTCCAAGTAAAATAGAAAACGCTTATGGAATATTTCTTAAATTTTAAGGCAACAGTGAAAGACCCCCGCTCCATTATGAGGACATGGGGCTTTGGGCCAATGAAAAGCTCCCCCCCCCCCCATAACTTAGCCTAAGAAACGCCATTCTAAAGGAATCAGAAAAACAGGAGTTCACAGCCGTAGCCAGCCACCCGGCCTTGACAGAGATAGCTATGGCCAGCCTTGAGAAAGATAACTGTGGTCGGCGGCCTTGAGAGAAAGACAGTTAAGTCAAATCAGGATATTTTATGGCTGGCCCCCTGGCCTTGAGAAATAAGCAGCTGGCCTGGACAAGGCCAAATCAGCCACACACATACGACCCCAAGTTCACCCTGGCCTTCTTTGAAACAACCAATAGGGACCCTGTAACTATGCTTCTTGCTTCTGTAACCGCGCCTCTGCCCCTGGGATCCCATAAAAAGTCCCCCTTGCCCTAGGAAAGCGCGCAAGTCCTCCAAGAGACTTCGCCCCAGGTACCTGGTCTAAATAAACCCTCTTGCTTTTGCATCTGATCTGTGGTTTCGGTGTGTTCCTTGGGTTTGGGGTCTCTCCCGGAGAAAGATCTCAGCCGGGGGTCTTTCAACAGAAGGACGTGGGATTTCATCGGTACACCTGGCTTTGAGCAGCGACTGTCATGATGAACCTTTTTATCACCAGCCATCCCAAGTTTGAGTTTCTTCATCTAGGAATGCCTGGAGCCAGAGCCTCAGTGGAAACGCCCCTGGAAGCACCGTGTGAACCAGAGGGCCGCACAAACGCTAGCTCACGGATGCACTGGGAACTTCACCCCAGCTCCTGCATCGGCACCCACCTTCACTGGCGAAGTCTGAAAGAGAGGCTTCCCGTCGCAGGCCCTTTGGGCTCTCTGCGCGTCCCTTGACGAGTAAAACTTGATGATGGCGTAGAAGCCGGGGCGGGCCACCGCGGCGTTCGGGAAGACTCGGACTGAATACAGAAGGCCAAACTGGGAGAACGCTGCAGACAGAGAATGCTGCGGGGGGCGCACGACGTGAGCGCCGACCTCCGGCCCCACGACGAACCCAGTTCCCACGAGTCCCCCCTCTCCACCCGGAGCACTCCTCCCTGCACGAACAGGGACCTGCCCTGGGGAGACTGGTGGCTCGGGGACCTGTTGGCTCACCGACCCCCGGCTCCTGCTTCCTGCCTCTGGGTCTCTCTCCCCACCCCTCCCTTTCCTCGCCCCTGCTTCCTGCCTCTGGGTCTCTCCCCTACCCCCCCCCCCTTTCCTCGCCCCTGCTTCCTGCCTCCGGGTCTCTCCCCTACCCCCCCCTTTCCTCGCCCCTCCGCGCAGCCCCTCACTCTTAAGGCCTCGGCTGGGGGACCAGCGCTCAGCTCCCACACCAGCAAAACTTTGTCACTCTGGGTGGGAACCACGAAAGAAATCAATTCCGCCATGGTAAAGGCACTGCGCCTGCGCAAGAAACTACCGCGAACTCCGAGGGAAATCGCACACAAGAGGCGGTGCCAGATGAGCGAGGGGCGGAGACCAGACTCCCACGACTTCCCTAAAACTTAACGCAGACCAGGTATTTCAAGTTTATTTCGATACCATTGCCTTACTACGTAATAATAACTGCCTATATTCAGACACATCCTACCGAGTGCTAAATGAGTTTAGGTGACTAATTATATATGAACATCTTTAAAACTCGTATCTCTAGTGCTTCTTACAAATTATATCCATGCGCCGAGCTTCCAAACTAGAGACAACCTGAAGAGCTATAACAACTAAAAGTCAAGACATCTCTTGGCAAACCCGACCAAACCAGTTTCCCCTGCTCTAAGTTTCCTCTGTCGGTTTTGATGTCTTACAGATAGATCACTGGCAACGGAAATTCTTGTTTAAACTAACACATATATGGAGCTAAGGTAGTGGTGCACGCCTCTAACACCAGCATTTGAGTCAGCGGGGACATTTCCCTGATCTCAAAGCCGACTTGGTAGCATACAAAACCAACTCCAGAAAGGGAGCTACATAGAGACACAACAGAGTCAGACGTTTTTGAGAAGTAACCCAGAAAAAGAAAACTGAGTTTTAAAAGTAAACAAAAGACTTGAACAATGTGTCAAGAGGTGAGTTGGTCTTTTCTTCGAACCCGCACTAGAAGTCCCCCGAGGGGGTGCACCGTTCCTGGAGGTACTGCAATACCAGGTCGATGCGTGGAGTGGACGGAGCAAGCTCCTATTCCAACTCCTACTTCCAAAAATCCATTTAATATATTGTCCTCGGATAGAGGACGTATCAGATATTAAACTGATAAGAACAGATACTACACTTGATCTTAGCCAAAAGGCCGAGAAGCGATAACTCAGCCCTCACCACCGCCCGCGACACTTACGTGCGCACACACCTTTACATCACGGTCGCAAACACACACGCGACCAAAGGCACGCGCCCGACACCCACTCTCCTGCCCTGCCCTGACCACGACCTTCACTCCAGGGAAAGCCTGCGAGATCCAGGTGGGCCGAGGATATTTTTGTTGCTCCTTTCGCTCCCAGAGTTCCTGGGAGACGCGGCCACCTTCTCATTTGCATGCCCCGCCCAATGCATATTCAGTCTCTGAGCTGCCAGGTTCTTCGAGATATTTCAGACACAGAATTGACAGTACCTATTACAAGACGCACTCTCTCTCTCTCTTTCTCCCTCCTTCCTCCCATTTTCTGCCTCCCTCACTTTATATATAGGCTTGAGTGTTGTTAAGCGGCGAGATCAACAATGGGGTTGGGTAGGGCGCTGATGGTGAGTATAACCCCCGGAGAAAGCACACGCTGACCAGCTCAAGGGACAGAAGGATCCTTGAGGAAAGGGGCCTTTTGATTTCCAGCTTATTTTAGATATGCACCTCACTGTTTTTGTTTTGAGGCAGGGTCATCTGATTCTCTTGATTGGGAGAGAATCCAGGAGATTCCCAGCACCCACATGGTAGCTCGCCTGTAACTTCAGTTCCGGGGGAGCTAACAGGCACACACGTGGCACACATACATACAAAGCACACAAGAAAAGCATTCATACACATAAATAAAATAAATCTAAAAAAAAAAGACATAAGAAGTAAATAAAATTTACAAGACTCAGGGAGTATAAAGCTGCGGAAACCTACAGGATTCAGAGCAAGGTCCTTCTAACCTTATGTTTGCAGTAATGATTACTGGGCAGAGGAGACTCCCCACTAGCCCAGCCGCCTGTGAGTTATTTCAGAGAACTCCAAGAATGCAGTATCACGAGGCTGGGCGTTTTGGCGATGAAGCTGCCTGGGAGTCACCCACGCTCTTTAAGTAACCACCCATGCTCCTGTAAGTAACCCCAGCAAACTCACTGGCTCACCAAGCCAGACTCAGATGGAATCCATTCTTCAGTGTGTCATCAATGCTTTCTCTGGAGCGAAAGAGCTGTGCTCACATCTGCCCAGAAAATGTCACATGCCACTCTCTGAACTGCTGAGCCATCAGTCAGCCCCTCCTTCCTCTTTACAGGCTTCCTCCCTCCCTCTGGAAAGGAATCAACACCCAAGTGGAGCTGTGAGCCAGGGGACTAGATCCAGGGCCTAAATGGGGCGGCCTCCCTGAAGAAGGCCAAAGGCTAAGGAAAGGGATGGAGGACGAGCTGGCCAAGAAAGACCTCATTGGAATGCTCAGACCAGCCCCAAGGTGAAGACAGGTGTGGGGTGGGGTGGGGGAGTGGTGGTGACTGATACCATTCTCTAGGAAGGATGACTAGGCTTGGATCCTAGAACTTGCAGTGTAGCAGGTAAGAGGTAACCAGATTCAGAGTGTACTGGGATAGCAGAGCATGCTCAAACTTGCCAACATGAGGGCTATGGGTTTGAGAGACAGAAATAGAGGGTACCTCCAAGAGCTCTGGCCAAAGCTACTGAAGGACACGGTTGCCATATGCTGAGTTGGAGAGTACCAAGTTTGCAGAGGTGTGTGCCCTGTTCTGAGATCTGTTTGGAGTCACAAGCTAGAGATGGATGTCGGACAGCCACAATCAAGTGACAGCTAAATAGTTTCGGACACCACGCTGGGATGAGCACTGTCTGTGGATTTCTCTGCCCCGCCAGCCAGCTTCCGAATAAACAACACGGAGACTTCTTATTAAGAAAGCTGGGCTGGTAGCTTAGGCTTGTTTCTACCAGCTCTTCTAACTTAAATTAACCCATTTCTATTAGTTTACTTTCTGCCTTGTGGCTTCCTTACCTCATCACCGTATTGCCTATCCTGCTCGCTCTGCATCTCATGGCATCTCCACCTTCTTCCCAGTGTTCTCTCTGCTCTAAACATCCTGCCTAGCTATTGACCATACAGCTTTTTATTAAACCAATCAGTGACATATTTTCACACGGTGTAAAGGAGTATTCCACAACAGTGGAGACACTTTTTTCCTGTTAGTGGCACTAAAGATTGAAGCCAAGGCCTTGCACATTCCAGGCAAGTGCTCCACCATGGAGCTATACCATCCGCCCTTTCTTAATATTTAGAGACAGGACCTTGCTATGTTGCTTAGGCCTTGAATTGGTGACTTTCCTGCCTCAGCTTCCAAAGTACCTGGAATTACCCCCATGGGCCACTGTGCCCTGCTGGGAGTTTCTTACAACTTGTTAACAACTTGTAGCCAGAGACCACCAGGAACCCCCCTGCAGTGCAGCAAATTCAGCTTTTCATTGGGGTGTCATTGAGACTGCGTCAGGAATGGCTTGGCATGTGTGCTTGTGACAGGCGCTTTGAGGACAGAGGGAAGCAAGGCCTTCCTTTGAACAGGGTGCTCTTAAGAAGTGGGGTCTGGCCAGGCGGTGGTGGGGCACGCCTTTAATCCCAGCACTCGGGAGGCAGAGGCAGGCAGATCTCTGTGAGTTCCAGGCCAGCCTGGGCTACAGAGTGTGTTCCAGGACAGGCTGCAAAGCTACACAGAGAAACCCTGTCTTGGAAAACCAAAGGAAAAAAAAAATGAAGTGGGGTCTATGTGTCTTTGCAAATATCTGGTTAGGTAACATAGGAATCTCCCACAGAGGAGGGGAGAGGAGAGCAAGCCAAGGCCAAGGTCATCAAAATGGCAGCACTCACTGATATCACCAGCTGGATGAATGCCAAAGCAGCCGGGGGGGGGGGGGGGGGGTCCTTTCCACCACCTCCAAATGCAAGACACGTGCTGAGAGCTTTCCCTGCATCTCAGTAGGACGATTGACCACCCCCGGGGACAGGATCTCACTATGTAGCTCTCGCTAGCCTGGAAGTTGCTGTGTAGACCAGGCTGGTCTGGAATTAACAGAGATACGCCTGTCTCTGTGCTGGAATTAAAGACCTGTGATATCACACTCTGCCTTCAATATGAATACTTTTAAAAAAATAACTTGGAAGGCCGCTGGCTAGACGTAAGAAAAAAAAAACTTACTTATTCTTATTTTATGTACATTGGTATTTTGCCTGTGTGAGGGTGTCAGATTTTGGAGTTACAGTTGTGAGCTGCCACGTGGGTGCTGGGGATTGAACCCGGGTCCTCTGGAAGAGCAGCCAGTGCTCTTAATCACTGAGCCATCTCTCCAGCCCCAATATGAATACGTTTGACCATATAAAAACCGTGTAAATAAAGAAATGGCAGAGTACTGGGCTCCCTTAAAAATATGTGACACCAAGCTGGGCATTGTCCACCAGCCTGACCTACATAACAAGTTCAAGGACACCAAGGACTACATAGACCCTGTCTCAAAAACAAACAACAAAAAGAAAGAAAAAGGATATGAAACAGTAATTTTTTTTTACTCTTGATTATTGTTTTTGTCCAATACAAAAAAAAAATGTACAAGACAAGGTGGTGGACATCTCTAATCCCAGCACTCAGGAGGCTGTGGCGAGCAGATCTCTCTGATTTCCAGGCCAGCCTGGTCTACATAGACAGCAAGTTCCAGGCTAGCCAGGCTAAATAGTGAGACCTGGTCTCAAAAACCAAACCCAGTCATTTGTGCTGCCAGCACTCCTGCAAACATGGCGAACATTCCCACGACCCTCCCAGACTTTCTGCAAGAAATGTAGCAAGCACCAGCCCCACAAAGTGACACCATATAGATGAAGGGCAACGATTCTCTGGGCGCGCAGGGAAAGCGGCGATCTGGCAGGAGAGAGAGGCTGCGACGGGCAGACTACTCCTGTTTGGAACAGGAAGGCTGAAACTAGAGAGAGGACTGTGCCGAGGCTTGAGCCCAGCTGCCGTTCTGATGGTACCGGCTGCTGGAGATGCGTGTGAACTGGGAGGCTGTGCAAAGGGAAAGGGCCACGTGACCCAGCTCTGAGCTGACTTTGTTACAGTGATGCTAAAACCATGAGCGGTCACCCAAAGAGCAGACAGGCACAGAAATGTCAAGCTGTCCACAGTGTTCAGGCCTGTAATCCTAGCGTTCAGGAGAAGGAGGCTGGAGGATTAGCTAGAGTTCAAGGCTAGCACAGAGAATAGCAGCGGATAGGGCTATAATAGCAAGGCTGTCTTAAAAAACAAATCATAAGTTTTGTTTCTGTTTTGAGATGGAGTATGTAGTTGTCAAAGCTTGAACTCCCGATCCTGTTTCCCAGGTGCTGGGATTACTGGCCTGCTCCACCATGCTTGGCGGAACTAAAACTATTTAGTTGAGGGGATTGAGAGATGGGTCAGCAGTTAAGGGTTTGCACTGCTCATGCAGGGAGCCTGAGTTCTGTTCCCAGCACCTACTGCAGGCTGCTCACAACCTCCTGTAACTCCTGCTGCATGGGATCCAGCGCCCTCTTCAGGCCTCTATGGGCACCTACACTTTAGTGCTCCTACCCACACACATTATTAAAAAGGAATGCTGCTTCTAAGCTTCCCCAGGACAGTCCTGAACATACTGTTCCCTGCCCCCACTTTGAGGGAGATATCCTTATCTACTTGAAGGTCTTCCTTACACCTTGGAGGTTGTGACACATAGAGAAGCCAGAGCTGTGGTGGTATTGTGTTCCCCAAAATATTGTGTACTCTAATAAATTTATCTGGGGTCAGAGAACAGACAGCCACTAAATACAAAGGCTAGAAAATGGTGGCACTCACACCTTTAATCCTAGCATTCCAGAGATAGAAATCCCTCTGGATCTCTGTGAGTTCAAGGCCACATTGGAAATAGCCAAGCATGGTGACACACGCCTTTAATCCCAGAAAGCCAGCCTTTAATCCCAGGGAGTGGTGGTAGAAAGCAAAAAGATATATAAGGCGTGAGGACCAGAAACTAAGAGATTTTGGCTGGTTAAGCATTCAGGCTTTTGAGCAGTAATTCAGCTGAGACCCATTCCGGATGAGGACTCAGAGGCCTCCAATCTGAGGAGACAAGACCAGCTGAGGATCCGGCGAGAACTTTTAAGATTCCTGCTACACAGAGGTCTCTTCATGAGGCTATGAGACATTCTTGAAACATCTGTCCCTGTACTTACACTGGAACAAGATATTCAAAACAAAATAAATTCAAAAATGTCAACAAGATCCAATGGGCTAGAGGAGTTGGCCACAGTTCAGATTACAGATTATTCTTCCCACTGTACACTCAGACAATTATGTAGCATACAACTCTGCCCTACACAGAGACATTGATGAACAAAGTATGGAGTGGAAAGATGATGAAAGTATGAGGTGTTAAGACCTCCCTCTCTCTCTCTCTCTTTTTTTTTTTTTTTTTTTTTTTTTTTTTTTTTTTTGGTTTTTCGAGACAGGGTTTCTCTGTGTAGCTTTGTGCCTTTCCTGGAACTCACTTGGTAGCCCAGGCTGGCCTTGAACTCACAAAGATCCGCCTGCCTCTGCCTCCCAAGTGCGGGGATTAAAGGCGTGCGCCACCACCGCCCGGCAAGACCTCCCTCTCTTAGACGTTAGCTCATGTAGAGCCACTAAAATGTCATATGACCAAGGAACAACAGAATTCCAGGATTAGACAAATAGGCAAATTCTATAAAGATATAAATGTGAACATAGTATTATGCCAGAATTTTGAATAATAACTGCAGCAGCGTTAGCCTGAGGATTTTTCCTGGGCTCTCTGACCACTAAGAATTAATAATACATTGATTGAGACACGGCAAAATACCCAGGGAAGTTGAAGATTTTGTTTTGGTCTAGTGTCCTTGAAGCAACCAAAGCAACCAGCCTGAGCACAGGCTGCCATATGTCTCTAGAGTCTCAAAAATTGGGTTATGGGGTTAATGAGTAAGAATGATAACTCTGTTTATTAATGATGTCAAAACTTGAGGGAAAAAGATTGGAAATAATAACTCTGTTCTGTCATAGTTTATTAATGATGACTAAAAGATGAGCAAAAGGAAGCAAAACACATGTCCAAAACCAAAAATGATATGATCTATGTTTTGGAATATCATGAATGTATCCTTGCTAATTAAATTCTGTATAAATAAACACTCTGGGGGCTGGAGAGATGGCTCAGGGGTTCAGAGCACTGCCTGTTTTTCCAAAAGTCCTGAGTTCAATTTCCAGCAACCACATGGTGGCTCACAACCATCTGTAATGAGATCTGGTACCCTCTTCTGGCCTGTAAGCATACATGCAGGCAGAACACTGTATGTATAATAAATAAATCAGTCTTAAAAAAAAACACACTGGCTCCTAGTCAGTCAGGCTGCAAGATTCTCCTGACCACCATGGCCTGGCTCACTTCCTTCTCCCTCCGACTCCTTACATCCTCTGCAGGACCCATCCACCTCCGGGAATGGCTCCTGGCAGGGGCAGAATTCTAAATTTCCAGACTTTTTGTTTATTATAAAAAAGCAGGTGAGCAGGAATAGGGACGCTGTTTCTTCCGGGGGCGGGGGGGGGGGGGGGACTGCTTCCAGCTGACTTGATGGGCGTTGGTTGACTCTTGGGGCAGGTAGGGAAAGGGGCTTCTGAGGTAGACAGGCGTCCTGGGATGGTGGGCTGTCGTCTGCTACCTCAGAGCCGTTCATCTCTCTTGGCTTGGCACTCTGGCTGTTTTTGTGTCTATCAGGATGCTGGTGAGACAGAGACAAGCTTAGAAGAAAGAATTGTTTTTATTTTTCCTTTGGGGGTTCCCAGGGTGATAGAGGGGGTCCCAAGACCAGAAAAGTTTGGGTTTGGCACTTACCTTGAAGTAGATCCAACCTGCTGGATGAGTTTAAGCTGGTTTCTGGAGCTTGGGGAAAATTTTGAACATATTAAGAAGCAGCCAGGAGAAAATTAGTCTTGGTCTGGTAACCATTGCAGTGTTTAGTACTCTGCTCGTTAATGTTAGTGAGGGGGGCGAGGAGATATTTAGACTATGTTTTTAATTTTTACCTGAGATAAGCTTTATCAGAGACAGATTATTTTAAGGCACCTGTTTCTTTTATCAGTTTAGGATTTAGGAGATACAGGTGGTCAATTGCTGAGAGCATTCAACAGTAATAGATGGTTATATTAAAGTCTGTTTTTGTTTGTTTTGTTTTGTTTGTTTGTTTTACAGAGCCCAGACCCTTTTTGGTCTGGGGATGTAAATACCTTTTAACTGTTATTGTTCCGTTACCACCTGGGTATATATTTGATGGTCCTTGGATTCTGGCTTTATGATGATCCTGTAACAATTAGCTGAATAGTTAATTGCTACGCCCACAGCTGTGACACCTGTGTAGCTATAGCAAAGCATGCCGCTGCGCTGGGGCCCAGCAGCTGAAGAGTTGAGGTTGGAGCTTCCTGGAGCGGGGCCTCAGGCAGTTCCCCCGCAATCAGCGGTCGTCATGCAGCCTGAGGATTCCAGGGCGACAGTCCTTGTTGGCACTAATTATGATGTTTCTCTGTATGTCTTATCTGTGATGTCTTATCTGTGATGTCTTATCTGTATGTCTTATCAGATGACTGCCCATCCAGTCCTGGCCAGCGCCAACGCGTCTGACCCAGATGACCTCGTACCCGGGGCGCCTCCATTTACTAAATCAGTGTATGAGGAAGCACAAAATGTAACCCCCAATATGTCCTTAGGAGCATTTCTTTTTAAGGTTGAACAGCGTGAGCTCTTATCAGAAACAGAGTCGGAGGATCAAAAACTGAAAGTAAAAATAGAAATGCTTCGTGGGAATAAACATAGCGTGTCAGTTCCTTCTAGGGAAGAAGAATTAGGGAAAATCCCTCAGCGTACAATTCCTGGGGGGTATACACAGTATTACATAGGAGGGTGTTGGTGGACCGCTCCCAGATGGACCCCCGAGAGTGGAAACTACCGAGACCCACTCCCTTACACGGGAAGTTATGATGGATTTAGGAATAGAGGGGTGAATCATGAAGGGAAAAAACAACTGTGGAATGACCTGCCTTTTATGGAAAGGTTAGCTAGAGCTAGAAAGCCCTGGTGTATTCTCACCAAAGAAGAAAGACAGCAGATCATAGAAAATATGAAGCCAGTCCTAAGGTATTGGTATAGAAGGGTATATGACAACTGGAAGGATAAGTGGATATATAGGAGTGAGGAAGAAATAAATGAAATTATACAAAAGTATATAGAGGGTGAGTTAAACCTTGGCTGGTAAAAGATTAAGTTCCCACAGATGTGGTCTCTGGTGCGAGACAGATTTCACAGATTTCTGAGATCATGCCCTTAAGCAATAACCGCAATGAACTGCAGCCACGGAAGTGATACACAGAAATAGATTCTGATGTTCTCTGTTATTGTTTTTTGCTGATTCTTTTTTTTTTTTTTTGCTGATTCTTAGTAATTGTAAAAGTTAAAGGCCTGATGTAATCCCCTGCCGAGTTCCTTGATTGTAAAAATATATAAGCATTGATTTTGCAGAAGTAAAAACAGCAGTACAACAATCCCTTGTGTGTCTGTCTGTCATTTTCCTCGCCGATTCCAGACTTCTCCTCGAGCCTTCTCCCTGGTTCTCCCGCAGTGGTGGTCTCCCTCTGGGTGGTCTGCGGCAGGTGGCGCCCGAACAGGGACCTGAAGGACAGGTAATCTTTCCCCTCTTTTCTCTCTTTTCTTCAGAAGTCAGGTACGGTTCTTACCAGGGAGCTGTAGTCCCGCCGGTAAAGGATCACCGGTTAAGAGTAAGTAATCAAGGAATCATGGGGCACGCATTGACTAAGAATGAGAAAATGTTGGTTACTATTATACAACGCATGTTAACCAAATCAGGGTTCCGGACATCAGTTTCAGATGTGGAACAGTTTATTGAATTTCTAAGAAAGACTAGCCCTTGGTTCATTGAGGAAGGCTCCTTGACTTTAGATGAATGGAAGAGAGTGGGGATAGAGATGCGTAAATATGTACAGACAAATGGTGAGAAGACTCTGCCTCCACAGGCATTTCAATTATGGTTTCATTTGAGAGATCTCTTGTCAGAGACAACCCCGTTTCAGGGACTTTGCAGGGAAACTGCTTCTGATCCGGGGGAATCCCCTATTTATGATGAAGTAGGCCAGGAGGAAGGAGATGAGGAGGAACGTATGCCGCTTACAGCCTCTGCTCCTCCTCTGCAATATAGCACTAGGAAAATAGAAGACACTAATGATGATCGGGGCCTTGATGATCAACAAGCAGAGCGGGAATGGGAAGATGGTTATCGGGATCATACCAATAATCCCCGCTCTCTCAAAGTGATCGGCGCTGCAGCCAGTAAGCGACCGGTGCCAAAGCCAAGAAAATATCCTCCTTTGCCACCTGTTGGCTTTCAGGGAGCTATGGCAGAGGCACGCAGGACGGGGGACGCCTCTTTTGGGGTGTCTCCTGTTACAGAATCATGGGAGGATGAGGGTCCTGTATGGGAACCCCTCTCATTAAAGGTGTTAAGAGAATTGAAATCTGCAGTAAAAAGTGTTGGGGCTTCTGCTCCCCACACACTACAAATAGTGGATGCGGTTGCCAGCTCGTGGTTAACACCCTATGACTGGATGCAAACCGCAAAAGCCACTCTCAGCCCCGGGGATTATATCCTCTGGAGGACTGAGTATGAAGACAGGAGTAAAAAAGCTGTGGTACAGTCTCTCAAAAAACGTGGCCCTAAGCCCACTATGTCAATGCTTATGGGGACGGAGGATTTCGCCACCCCACAGTCTCAAACTAAGATACCTAGAGATATCTTACAATTAATAACAACCAACGCCGTACAATCATGGCGTAAGATTCCTCCTCAGGGAACCAAGGGAGGAGCATTGGCTAGCATTAGGCAAGGCACTGAGGAGCCTTATCCAGAATATATAGCCCGGCTTGAAGAAGCTGTGTCCAGAATGCTCCCTCCTTCTGAAGGAACGGATATCCTTTTGAAACAGTTAGCTTGGAAAAATGCCAATGCTCTATGCCAAGATCTGATTAGAAAGACTGGAACCTTGCAGGACTATATAAAAACATGCCAAGATGCCTCACCGGTTGTGGTACAAGGAATGGCCTACGCCACAGCTATGAAAGGACAAAAATATAGCGCCTATGTTAAACAGACATATGGAGGTGGAAAGAAAACCGCCTCATTACCAACATGTTTTCAATGTGGAAGGGAAGGACACATGCAAAAAGATTGCAAACAGGGAGGCAAAACGGGACCCAAAGAGGGGGCTCCCGGACTATGTCCTCGCTGTAAGAAGGGTAAACATTGGAGGAATGAATGTAAATCAAAATTCCACAAAGACGGAACGCCTCTGAAAGAGGGTTTTGATGACAAAGATGAGACAAAAAACTGAATCAGGGGTGTTCTACTAACCCCGCACCCAAGGGAGAGGAGATTTAAAAAAAAAGCACCTCTTTCAGGGTTGAACCCTGATGCTCCAAAATTTACCATTCATGAGTTGCCCAGGGCGACTCCTGAGAGGGCTGGCTTGGATTTTGCTAGCACTAAGGATATGATTTTGTCAAGATGGGATGGAGTAGCTTTAGTTCCCACTAATGTAAAAGGCACTTTATTGCCCCAGACAGTAGGGCTCGTCATTGGGCAAAGCTCTAACTATAAAAAGAACTTTGAAGTTCTACCAGGAATAATTGATACAGATACAAAAAATACCATAAAGGTAATGGTTAAACCATTAGCTGAAACTATTCAAATTCATAAAGGACAAAGGCTGGCCCAGTTGGTCCTTCTGCCCTTTGTAAAATTACCTAATCCTGTTATGAAGGGAACTAGGGGACAAGAACAATTTGGATCCACCGAAGGGGCCTTTATGATCCAAGACCTTGGGGAAAGACCTTTTAAATATATCATATTGAATGGAAGGAAATTCAGGGGTCTGATGGACACTGGTGCAGACCGGACATGCATTTCGGCCTCTGACTGGCCCAGCAGTTGGCCTGTCCATAAGACTGGATCCTCTTTGCTAGGATTAGGCTCTGCTTCAGGGGTCATGCAAAGCACTGCATTGTTGAAATGGAAAAGTGAAGGCAGGGAAGGACGAATACAGCCTTATGTACTTCCCTCTCTCCCATTTCCCTTATGGGGAAGAGACATGCTAGACTCCATGGACATAAAATTGGTAACATCAGATCAGATTAGTGATCAGAATTTTTCATAGGGGCCACTGCAGAACATCTTTATGCAGATAAGATAGAATGGCTTACTCAGGAGCCTGTATGGGTGAGTCAGTGGCCCCTTACAACAGAAAAAATACAGGCTCTGGAACAATTAGTACAAGAACAACTACAAAAAGGACATATAATAGAATCCAATAGTCCATGGAATACTCCTGTCTTTGTTATTAAGAAAAAATCAGGAAAATGGAGGTTATTACAGGACCTTAGAGCCATTAATGCAGTTATGAAGGATATGGGGCCTTTGCAACCAGGCCTCCCCTCACCAGTGGCTGTACCACAAGGATGACATATAATTGTCATTGATTTACAGGATTGTTTCTTTACCATTAAACTTAATCCCTCAGATAGTGAATATTTTGCTTTCAGTGTTCCTTCTGAAAATTTTAAGCAGCCTTTTAGGAGGTATCAATGGATTACTTTACCACAAGAAATAAAAAATTCACCCACACTATGTCAAAAATTTGTGGATCTGGACTTACAAAAAATAAGATTGGCATACCCAGATCTTTATCTCATACATTATATAGATGATATATTATTGGCTCATAAGGATAAAGATCAATTAGAAAAAATATTAGAAAAAACTATTGAAGCATTAACCCTATATGGCCTTGTGATAGCTCCTGACAAGGTACAAAGGGGCCGACCATTAAATTATTTGGGTCAAGTTATTAAGGAAGATTATATTACTTCCCAAAAAATCTCCATCAGGAGGGATAAATTAAAGACTTTAAATGATTTCCAAAAACTTCTAGGGGACATTAACTGGCTTAGGCCTTACTTAAAAATGACTACAGGAATGCTAAGCCCTTTTTACTCCATTCTTCATGGTGATTCAGATCCAAGATCCAAACGGGAATTAACAAAAGAAGCTATTAATACATTACAATTGGTAGAACAAGCCTTGACCATTGCTAGGGTTAAGCAAATAAATTATAATAAGCCATGGTCATTATTGATTTTTGCAACTTCCTACACCCCTACTGCCTGCCTTTGGCAGGACGGAGTGCTGGAATGGTTGCATTTACCACATACTCAGGCAAAAATGTTAGCTGATTACCCTTATTTATGTTCCCTATTAATAAATAAAGGTCGTAATCGGTCCAAAAAATTATTTGGCAGAGAGCCTCATATTATTATCATTCCATATAATAAAGCACAGCTGGAAAATTTATATCAATTTAATGAAGATTGGATATTGACATTACAATATTATACAGGACAAATATTGTATCATTACCCTAGACATCCTATAATAGAATTTGCAAGGCATGTGAAATTAATATTTCCTGTCTGGTTCTCACACAGCCCTCTAGATCACGCTGTAAATATTTTTACAGATGGCTCCTCCTCAGGAAGAGCTGCGGTTTTTACCCAGACACATGGGCTGTGGGTAGAGGAAGAAGAAAAGACTTCTGCACAGCAAGCAGAAATGAGAGCTGCTATTTTAGCTTTTGAGAAGTTTCCTCAAGAGTTTAACCTTTTTACAGATTCTAAATATGTAGCTAATTTGTTTCCAGCTATGGAAACTGCTCTTTTGTCAGGAAAGTCCCCCATATTACCTTTTTTACAAAAGTTACAAACTTTAGTACAGAAAAGATCGCATAAGTTTTATGTAGGCCATATTAGAGGACATAACAAACTACCTGGCCCCCTGGCTGAAGGTAATGCTATGGCAGATTTTTTAACTCAGACTCCATTAGGAACCTTTACTATACAAGAGGCTCAACAGAGTCACGCACTACATCATCAGAATGCATCTGCATTAAAAAAAATGTTTTCAATAACAAGGGAACAAGCAAGACAAATAGTGAGGGAATGTACACATTGCCCTCCTATTCATCACCCACCAAAAATGGGTGTAAACCCTAGAGGTTTAAAACCAAATGTCATTTGACAAATGGATATGACTCATATCTCCTCCTTTGGTAGGATGGGATATGTCCATATTACAGTGGACACTTATTCTCACTTCACTTTTGCCTCAGCCAGAACTGGGGAAGCAGTCAAAGATGTGGTTCAACATTTCACGCAATGCTTTCAGATTATGGGCCTTCCATCACAAATAAAGACAGATAATGGACGGGCATACACTTCAAAGGCATTTGAACAATTTAGTAATCAATGGGGAATCACGCATATTACTGAAATACCCTATAACCCACAGGAACAAGCTATTATAGAAAGGACTCATCAAAATCTAAAGCTACAAATAGAAAGGTTGCAAGCCTCTAATTCATATTTTACTCCTCATTATGTTTTATCTCATGCCTTGTTTGTCCTCAACCATCTAAATACTAATGACAAAGGATTTACTGCGGCCCTGATCCATTGGGACCGTGAGTTTCATAAAACTCCACTGCCACAAGTGTACTGGAAGGATTTATTGTCTGGCACATGGAAGGGACCGGATGTCCTCATAACCGCGGGACGAGGGTATGCTTGTGTTTTTCCACAGGATGCCGACTCCCCGATTTGGATCCCGGATCGCCTTATCCGACCTGCAAAAGGAAAAAAGAAGGCGCAAGCGCCGCTGGAGAAAACAGCAGAAGAAGCTCCTCGTAGCGGAAATGAAGAAGATGAAACTCGGCGGCGAGAAAATGAAAGTGACTTGGTCGCAGGTTCGGCTTCTGACTCAGAACGCAAAGAAGCAGCTGATTGAGCAAGGAAAACCCCTCACGGCTTCATTCTATTTTATTGCTTTCTTATCTCTAATTTCAGCTCCATTACCCGCAGTCCAGGGGGTTTCCTATTGGGTGTATGTTCCTAATCCCCCGATTATTCAGCCAGTAGGATGGCTTGATCGGGAGCCCATTCAAGTGTTAAACAATTCAGTCAGATTGGGAGGTGCTCAGGATTCTGACGCACGAAGCAGCTCCTCCTCTCTTATAAATTTTGAGGGCAGAGCAGATTGGCTACCGATCTGTCTGACGTTGCAGGGGAAAGTGCCTGACGGCTGCTTTCCGACATTTTACAGAACCTTCCTGACTGACGGTCCGGACAAGGCGAGTGCTGGTAGCCGATGGGTTTGGGAGCTACGGATACAAACTTGAGGAGACAGACTGTATAGAGATAATTTTACTCAAGTTAATACTGTTCCTATAACTCCTTGCATTCAAAAATATAGAGACAAAGATCAATTTTGGGATTCTTCCTTGTCCAAGTTTCCAGCTTGGTTGACTTGTGGCTTTCCTAATGCTGCTGCGTGGTATGAACCACGGGGGTCGTTGGATGTGCTTAAAGTTTGGGACTACTCTAATTCTAATGACAAAGGAGAGACTTATAAAAATTACCTGAATACCCACAAGAAAAAATTTAATAATTATGTTTTTGAGGGACATGGAGAACCTCTTAGGAGGTGGTTTTCTCCAGGCCTTGTGGAGCCCACCTGGTTTGTTAAGCAAGGCAATATCCCTAGAAAACATCCCGATCTCTTTATTCTTGTGGCAGCAGCAAATATGCTGTTAGAAAAGAGGCCTAATCATACAAAATCAGAAGCCATTGGTGTTCGGGCCTGTGCATCTTATCCTAATGCTTTATTATTGGCTCAGTAGTCATTTGTAAATATTTCTCAAGTTGGTAATTCATTTCAAATACAATGTTATTCCTGTAAGTTAACAGAGTGTGTCACTTCCGCTGAGCAGAAGCATTTGGGAACTATTATTATAGTTCGACGGCCTCCTTTTGTTATGCTGCCTGTAGAGTTAGGCACTGAACCTTGGTCTGATGATTCAGCTCTTCAAGTTTTAAATGCCTTAAAGGATTTAATTCGGCCAAAGCGGTTTGTTGCTGCACTAATTTTGGGCATTACTGCTTTAATCTCTATTATAACTACCTTTGCTGTAGCAACTACAGCCTTGGTGCAAAAAATTCATACTGCTCATTATGTGAACACTTTAAATAAGAATGCCACTATGGCCCTTTTAGAACAAAAAGCTATAGACAAAAAATTAGAATCAAAAATTAATGTCTTGGAAGAGGTTGTCCTAGCCTTGGGACAGGACATCTCAGATCTCAAGACCACAATGTCTGCTCGCTGCCACGGAGGTTTTAAGTCCATCTGTGTTACACCTCTTCCTTATAATAATTCTCAGCCTTGGGACAAGGTGAAAGCTCATTTACAAGGTGTCTAACAAGATACAGATATCACCCATGATTTAGATGCACTTCAGAAAGATATCTCTGCTATGAGTCAGGCTCACTTACAAATAGGGGGTTTACAGGATTTAGCATCAAAAGTAAAAAAAAGAATCAAAGATTTAAATCCTATGGATTGGATTCAATATTTTATAGTCATTGGAGTGCTTATTTTACTGGTGGTGCTTGTCATTTTTCTCTTTCCCTGTCTCATTAAGTGTCTTTATACTTCTGTAAAGACAGTGCAACAGGACGTGTTCGAGCTTCATTTTAAAAACAGAAAAGGGGGAACTGCTACGCCCACAGCTGTGACACCTGTGTAGCTGTAGCAAAGCTTGCAGCTGCGCTGGAGTCCGGCAGCTGAAGGGTTGAGGTTGGAGCTTCCTGGAGCGGGGCCTCAGGCAGTTCCCCCACAATCAGCGGTCCTCATGCAGCCTGAGGATTCCAGGGCGACAGTCCTTGTTGGCACTAATTATGATGTTTCTCTGTATGTCTTATCTGTGATGTCTTATCTGTGTACTCTTCAGATGACTGCCCATCCAGTCCTGGCCAGCGCCAACGCGTCTGACCCAGATGACCTCGTACCCGGGGCGCCTCCATTTATTAAATCAGTATATGAGGAAGCACAAAATGTAACCCCCAATATGTCCTTAGGAGCATTTCTTTTTAAGGTTGAACAGCGTGAGCTCTTATCAGAAACAGAGTCGGAGGATCAAAAACTGAAAGTAAAAATAGAAATGCTTCGTGGGAATAAACATAGCAAGAAGGGAAGAAGAATTAGGGAAAATCCCTCAGCGTACAATTCCTGGGGGGTATACACAGTATTACATAGGAGGGCGTTGGTGGACCGCTCCCAGATGGACCCCCGAGAGTGGAAACTACCGAGACCCACTCCCTTACACGGGAAGTTATGATGAATTTAGGAATAGATGGGTGAATCATGAAGGGAAAAAACAACTGTGGAATGACCTGCCTTTTATGGAAAGGTTAGCTAGAGCTAGAAAGCCCTGGTGTATTCTCACCAAAGAAGAAAGACAGCAGATCATAGAAAATATGAAGCCAGCCCTAAGGTATTGGTATAGAAGGGTATATGACAACTGGAAGGATAAGTGGATATATAGGAGTGAGGAAGAAATAAATGAAATTATACAAAAGTATAGAGAGGGTGAGTTAAACCTTGGCTGGTAAAAGATTAAGTTCCCACAGATGTGGTCTCTGGTGCGAGACAGATTTCACAGATTTCTGAGATCATGCCCTTAAGCAATAACCGCAATGAACTGCAGCCACGGAAGTGATACACAGAAATAGATTCTGATGTTCTCTGTTATTGTTTTTTGCTGATTCTTTTTTTTTTTTTTTTGCTGATTCTTAGTAATTGTAAAAGTTAAAGGCCTGATGTAATCCCCTGCCGAGTTCCTTGATTGTAAAAATATATAAGCATTGATTTTGCAGAAGTAAAAACACAGCTTCACAACAATCCCTTGTGTGTCTGTCTGTCATTTTCCTCGCCGATTCCTGACTTCTCCTCGAGCCTTCTCCCTGGTTCTCCCGCAGTGGTGGTCTCCCTCTGGGTGGTCTGCGGCAGTTAATTAGAAGAGGGAACCAGGAAGAGAAAAGCTTGTGGGGTGAGGTCTCATTCTTCTGGAATTGGGGACAGGCAGTGGATCCTGATGTCCTCTGGATTGAGAGCAGGGCCCTGTCTGTGTCACTGCTGGCCGGTCTGGAACGAGGCACATGGAGGGAGCAAATGAAATGAAAGCTCCTACCTTAGCTGGAAAATTTTTTCCTATTAAGTAACCTTGAAAGAACAATTAAGTCTGGTGAGGTGGGTAAGGCTGTCCCCCTATCACGACAATAGGGAAATGAGGAGAGGTGTGACCCCCAAATGCCCCAGGACTAAGTAAGTAGCTCCGGTGTCCAGAAGGAAGGAGATGGATCACCCAGATATTATTATGACTACCCTGGGTTCCCTGTGTGAGATGGGAGTAGCCGGGCTGGGAACCGGGCAGCTTCAGTCGTCGCTGAAGGCCAAGCCTAGGAAATCAGCTGGAGGGTCGTCCTGATCTGGTGTCCCCATGCTGCTAGGTGCCCTGGGGCAGTCAGCTGACCAGTGGCCCTTCTGGCAGCATTTTGGCAAGGCCCTATCGGTACCCTCCATGGGGCGGAGGTGCAAGCCCCAGCCCAAAGGCCTCCTTTCCTGCACTTAAAACAGGGACCCGGTGGCTTTCAGGGAGCCGGTTGGACAGTGTGTGCCAGCATTTGGCAGTTTCTCTTTTGGGCTTTTTCATCTCTCCCATGGTACACTTTAAATGCCACCATGAACATTCCTGCCTGTGGGGTCAGGAGCCTTGCTCTCCAGATGCTCAAGTTTTAGCCCTAACGAGGGAGTTCTGGGAAACAAGAGATGGATTTTATTCTGTGTCTTGATTTTTTTTTTTTGGAGGGGGGGTGATGGCTTGAGGACAGCTTTAGGAAGACCTGCCAGGAGGCAGGCTGTAAACTGATCTCTGGCTAGAGAGCCATCCAGATTATTTGTGGGTCCTGATCATAAACTTATTTGCATGCATCCTAGCCTGCTCCCAGACCTGTCCATGCTTAGCAGCCTGCCCAGTACCAGAGAACAGATAAGGGTCTTTGGAGTCAGATTCCTTAGGTTCAGGAATGCACATAGGTAGGAGAGAGAATCAGAAAGGGAGGGTTTAGAGCTTAGGTAAAAAGCGTGGGGATAAGGTAACTCATTTTATTTGTCCATTCACTGGCAGAGGTTAGATAATTTCTGTGAAATATCACGTTCAAGCAGCCATTACATGGCCAAATTTACTGGGATCTGGGATTTAAGGCATTTCTCAAAGGAGGAGTGGAACCAAGAGGAGGAAGCCTCCATGTCCCACGACTGCAGCCAAGAGGAAAAAAAAAATTAAAATAACAAATGGGATCCCAGGCTCCCATCTCAAGCGTTGTTGAAGATAGACAGTCTGTGGACCAGCATAAATTAACAGCACGAATTACCCAATCATTGTCACGAGAAGAACAAGGGCTGGGTGTATGTACCGGAGGATTCCCTGGGAGTCCAGACAGCATTCAACACTTCATCAAGAGAGAATGTGTCGTGGCAGACAGCTGAGGACCCACTGGGGGTCCAGCGGGAGGAATATATCTCACAGGCTACAGTCTCGGGAAATGGTGAGGGATTGGAAAGAGGAAACTCACCAGTCTGGTTAGCGGGTGTGTTGTGTGGAGTAGTCCCGGTGGCTGGGCAAATGAAAAAAGCGGAGCGGGCCGTCACAGGTCCAGTAAACCATGGTACAGGATCCCGGATGCAGAGCCAGGACCCAGAGCGCTGGAAGAGCCTATCTCGTCAGAGCACCAATGTTGTTCTTTTAAAATGATAAGCAGCGCTAGTTACCGCGCAGGAAGGTCATGAGGCACGAGCCACGGCAAAACCCAGTATCAGAGCTTTATTAGGAGGAAAAGGGGGACAAAAGAACCAGGCCTGGGGAAGAAGCATGTGCAGAGAGCAGAGAGACAGACAGACAGACAGAGGTAATGGGGGGAAGAGAGAGCAGAACAGAGAAAGGGGAGGAGTCTGTGTCCAGTTTTTCAAGGATTCCCGTGAACACGGGCAGGTAGGATTACGGAGCTGTGCCATGCATGCACTGATTGTGTGACCATGCCGCGCTCACGCGATCACCAGTGCGCATTGATGACGGAAGACGCAAGACTCCTCACTTAGCTGCTGAACTGCGCATGTGTGGCCATGCAGCTGGAGTGGCAACAGAATCCTAACATTTACAGAGGGGAAAGTGAGGTGTGAGAGCCAGCCCTGTGTGGAGGGGAGAATGAGGCTTCCAAAACTCAGTGGAGTTGGAGAGTCTGTGAAAACGGATGCAGAGGGAATTGTGGCATGAAATCAGAAACCAGGCGGAGTTAGGAGAACTGGGGCTCCTGGAGGAAGTGGATGAGCCCAGAGACTAATAAGATGGACTCCCAAAAGCTTTTTGTGCGAGGGTGGAGAGCAGGTGCATTTGAACACCATAGGACAGAAAAGGAGGAAATGTTTTCTTATAGCTCTGGTTCTACTACACTGATCAAATCAATGCGCGGAGCAGAGGAGTAAGCTCCCGTCCCGTCTCCTTGAAGGCCACTGAAGGTGTTACGCTGGGATAGGAGGCTCAACGCATAGTAAGTTGGTAAGAATAGACACTACCTGTGGTGACATGCCAAAATGCTGACAGGTAGTATCAGGTTCAAGCACATCCTCCACAGTCAGCATGGAGTGGGCACGCTGGCAGTGGGGCTGGGACAGGTTTCTTACTCTCTCCTAGCCTTCTGCCTGGTGGTCGCAGGGCTGGCGTGCCTTCCGTGATGCACCGTACCCGGCTCTTTTCCAGGACGGGGAGCGGCCACCGCAAGCCTCAGGCAGCACACTGTACAGGCTCCCAGGGGCCGGTGATCACTGCCGTTGAGAGGGCATGCCGTGTGTGTGGAGGTCGGTTGGAAACTTTCACAGTCCTCCTTCTGTGAGACCAAAATGAGCCATCTTAGAAATAAGACCAAAATGCTTTCACCCTAAAATTAAGGCCTAAGATTTCTCCTTTTGGGAATAGGCCATTAGTTACTGAAACCAGTCAGTTCAGATTCCAGAAACCAGGAAGTGTAAAAGTACAGAGTCACAAGATAGTCACGAGGTAATGCCTGCCAGACTATGGAATGTCCTCTCCCTGGTTTCCAGGGTAACTGATCACAGAAATGCCCCCACCTGAGGGCAGCCAATGAGAAATGGTGGCAGGCAACCACTCCCTTAGAAGTAATTTCTAGAAGTCCCTAGAAGCGAGCCAATCAGAATTGTACCCGTACTAGCACCCCTAAATGATGTAAGCTTGTGACTTTTCCCTTTAAAAACTGAGCTTGCAGACAGGTGGGCGCTTCCTCCAGCCTCCACTGCGTTGGATGTATTGGACGAAGTCCCTGCCTAGGCTTGTATTGCTTTTGGATATCCAGAATTAAACCTTGCTTTTGCATTCTGGCATGCTCGTCTTTGGTGGTCTCTCTGGGGGTCACGATCTGGGCACAACACTTCCACTTTGTGAGACCCAGAGCTCAAACTCGGGTCATCGGACTTGGCGGCAAGTGTCTCTACTGGCTGAGCCATCTTACCGGTCCCGCATAGGCATCTCTTAAATGCACACTTAAATGCACATTCTTAAATGCACCGCTGTTTCTCATTTCTGAAATAGAAGTACTATCCAGTTTATAGTATAGTGCTGTAAAGAGTCACCTCCACCCACCCAGGGCTTTTCTTCCTCAGGCCCCTCATCGCCTGCCTTTTTTTCACACACTGGTCAGCCTCTGGTGTGTATGCAGTTGGAAACAGAAACACAGACACAGGTATTAGATATGCTCACAATTATACATGCACGTTCGCTTTAATGTTTTCCATCTTGAAGGGTGGGATTTAGGACCCAGGACAGTACTCAGTGTGTATCTGGCCGTTAATCGGCATTCGCTGAGTGAATGGATGTCAAATGGCTCAATGTGTACAGTGCAGACGGCCCTCCCTGCTGCAACCCCCCAGGCTTTGCTGGCCTCTGTTTGCAGGCTGTCTTCTAATCTGGCATCCCTGAGAAGGCCACGTCCTGGGTCACAGTCAGAAGTCTCCCTCCGTCCACTGAACATTGTGAGCAAACCATCCCTTGGGAATCTCACAGCTGTGCATCCAATTTGAACAGAACAGGAAGCAGGCAGATTTGAGGCTGGGCAGAGCTGGGGGAAGCCGAGGAGCACGCATGTGACCCAAAGTGGGGTATAGAGCTGCTGAGGTACTCCATAGAGGCCTGCAGAGAGCAATCTCCCGAAGTGATCTCTCTCGTCTCTACTTTGTCCCCCTAACACCTTGCCTCTAGCTGTCCATGGGTTTATATTTTAAAAAGTAAAACAAACCAATGTGAATTTTCCAGCGGTTTGTTAGGGTGGAGAACACCCTACCAAGCCAGAACTTGAGTTTCAGGACTTGGGGGAAAAAAGACTCAGCTCCACAGAGAGGTAGACCAAATGACACGAGTGACCGGACTCCTTTGAGTGGACCAGGAGGAGGGAGACGCCCTGAGGGCAACAGGCTAGCCGCCTAGAAATGCCAGGCTCCTGAGGAACCAGAGAAGGCACCAAGACAACTGGGATTTTGGTTAAAAATCATTAACCTTTAAAATAATATGCCATCTGCCCCCCAGAGGCGCCTTGTGCTGTGTGAATGAAAAGATACTTTATAACCAAAGCTGAGCATCCTGTGTCTGAAAATAAAAATGTGCCTGTTGCCCAGACAGCGGAACAGGGTCAGTGCCGCTTTGAGCCTTCCTCCTCTCAGGGGCCAGCTCTGTGTGGGGCTTCTGTGAGGGCTTCATTGCGCTCTTAAGAAGTGTGAGCCAGGAGCAAAGCTGCACAGAGAAACCCTGTCTTGGAAAAACCAACAACAACAACAAAGTGCAAGCCAAGGCTGATTCTTGAAATGCCCAGTTAAGGCTTGTCTTTCCCTCTTAGACTTAGCTAGGAATTTTAAGTCACCCCAGCTGATTCCCCTGCATCCTTGTGGAAAATCTCATCCCTGTCGGAAGAGTCCTGGTCTTATCGCTTCTGGGCCACATTTTTTTCTCTTGTGTGGCAGTGAGGCTTGTACATATCCCTCAGCTTTTTCCAAGCGTCCTCTACCTAGGCTATATAACAAGACTACCTGTCTCAAAGGTTAGTTGCCTGAACCAGAAAAAAGTTTTACCAGAAAACAGAAAAGGAAATATGAGTTCTCCTCCCCGCCAGTCACAGTGCCAAGCCCCAAGCTTACAAGACTGTCATGTTCCTGTGAGCACCTGTGCTATAGATACCAAAAGGAAGCTCCCTAACAGGAACACTGGCTGGCACAAGACAACTATTGATCGTATCATTTTTTTTTTCTGTCTCTCCCAAGATGCATCTCGGCACCTCACTGAGATCCACTCAGATCTGGGTCCACAACCACAAAGAGCAAAATCATCCCAGACCTGACAGGGAATTTACAAGGCTATTCACTGCAGCCCATGGAGGCCTCTTTGTAAGCATCAATCAAAATCATGAGCATTTCTCAAGAGTTAGTGTTCTAGCCGGGCGGTGGTGGCGTGCACGCCTTTAATCCCAGCACTTGGGAGGCACAGCCAGGCGGATCTCTGAGTTTCAGGCCAGCCTGGTCTACAGAGCGAGATCCAGGACAGGCACCAAAATTACACGGAGTAAACCCTGTCTCAAAAAAACAAAACAAAAAAAAAAATAAAGAGTGTCCTTGGCATTGATTTGCCACAGGATAGAGGAGATGGCTTTTGTACTGGCTTGACAGGCTTCCTGCTTTTAACTCCAGCAGCTGTGTCTCCTAAAACAAAAATAGTCTAGGTGAAGTCCTTCCTTTCGTTTCTCTCCATAGATTTTAGTGAATTTTACAGATGGAGGCTTCTTCCATCACTGACGGTTTCGGCAGAGGGGAGTCTGCAGCCTGCATTCCTGTGAGTGAGGACTCAGGGCAGAAGGGGTTTCCCACTAACTTCCTGCTGTATCAAGCTGCCAGCTCCATGGGGCCTGAGCTCCTGAGTTGGTGCCCTTCACAGGGGCCTGGATGCTGGCCTTCCTTTTCTCAGTCCCTTCTCTGGTGTACCATTTCTGGATGCTTTATGGCCACTTGAGGCCTCCATTCATCCTCCTCTTTTTCTCTGCATTCTCAGCCTCTTCCTAGGCTATATGACAGAACTGTACACATTTCAGCAGTCAACCAGGCCTGAAGGCTCCATAAAAATCCGCAAAGACGGGCTGGTGGTGGCCCACACCTTTAATCCCAACACCGGGGAGGCAGAGGCAGATGGATCTCTGTGCTCGAGGCCAGCCTGGTGTACAGAGTGAGTTCCAGGACACAGCTAGGACTGTTGCAGAGGAATCTTGTTTCAAAATACAAAAAAAAAAAAAAAAAAAAAAAAAAAAAAAGGAAAGAAAAAAGTCTCCAAACCCAGGATCATAACGGTTCTGGGTTGATGAGCGCGCGCGTGCGTGTGCACACACACACACACACACACACACACAGAAGGAATGTTCTGCCCCCCAGCTCCTTACTCCATGGGAGCCTTCCCAGCTCACCTCACCTGTGCATCCCCTCCCCTGGCTGTTCCCTGAGCCCCTGAATTCTTTGTGGAACACATCAACAGTAGGAAGGGAACTGTTTTCCTGGGCTCGGCAAGTCCTCCTAGAAGGTGACCAACCCTGAGGTGACAACCTGGACTGGGACTGCCATCTGAACGGCCCCTGGTAGAGCCCAGCCTTCTCTGGGAAGTCTGCCACCAACTCCAGTTAGAGCCCAGTTCAGCTGACATGCAGCTGGTGTCCCCAGAGAGCTGGGAAGTTCTCGGTGTGGGTCCTCCCTCTCCACTTGTGTCAGAAGTCCTGAGAATAGTGAAGCAGCTGAGCAAAGTGTGCTCACCCCGCACCCAGGTAGTGTAAAATGGGCCCACAGGTTTGGCTTTTTCCAAAGATGGCGTCTAGCATCCCCTTCCCTTGGATGTGGCTGGACTTGGTGACTGGCTTCTGTTCATGTGCTGAGGCAGAGGTAATGCTGGGGGCTTGTGGAGCTAAGCTGTAAAGAACATCTCCTCCTCCTCTTTGTCCTTTTCTTCCTCCTCATCCTTTCTCCCCCGACGCCTGTGGACAGACAGACCCCTGCGGACAGGAGCTGAGACCTGCCTTTAGCAATCAGCACCACTTACTAGGCATATGGATGAGTAAACATCCAAATAACATTGAGCCGGGCGGTGGTGGCACACGCCTTTAATCCCAGTGGAGGCAGAGGCAGGCAGATCTCTGTGAGTTCGAGGCCAGCCTGGGTTACAGAGTGAGGTCTAGGACAGGCTCCAAAACTACAAAGAGAAACCCTGTCTCGAAACAAACAAACATTGAAAGTGGAACCTGGGGCTTCTGTGAAGGTGGCAGATGGCCATAGCCCTGGCCAGGATCTTGAGAGCCTCATGAGAGAGGCAGAGCTTGAACCGAGGAAGCTACTCCTGGTGTCTAATGGGTACAGGTTGTGTAGAATAGGTGCTTAATGTCATCTTAAGCCACTGTTTTGGGGAGGAATCAGTATCAGATAGACTGGAGGCCCTCTCAGCCAGTATAGTAATGACCATCCATGGACTGGATGGGGACTTGGGCCCCAGACTGCAAATTGTTACTTGCATGCAGTCCTTGCCATGACAGCCTCTCGCTGACTTTCCTAATCCCCTTGCCTCCTGTCTCACAAAGGAGACACTATCAACATATACTGCAAATATAAACTGGGTTGACGCATGGCAAAATGCGTAAGTATACTCACCCCCTCATCCCGAGTGTCCAGAGGAGGGGCAGCCTGTGTACCAAGGCAGAGTTTCTGCAGGGAGAGGATCTCCCTCAGAACGCCTTTGCATGTTTCTGGGGATGGGGGAGCAAGTAACAACTGTGCCACTAAGAAGGCTGCCGGTGATGACCATCTCATTAGGCTGTGGAGCCCACCTTTCCCATTGGTGTCTCCGGTTCCTGCTGGGCCAGCAAAGACCCTGCTCTTCAGGCCTCCTGTCTGGTGCCCATATTCTCCTCCTTCCTGCTCAGTCTGTACCTGCACTGTCCTGCTTAGCATAACTCTGTCTTTAGGCCAGCGTCAAAGGACTGTCCTCAGCCTGAACTCGGTTCTGTCTTCTCACCACTTTATACCACGGTTCCCATGCTGTCACCAAGGCCAGGGATCGGGTCTGTCATCTGTCAGGCTTTAGCGCAAACACCCGGAAGGGCCATGGCTCTGCTTCTGCACTGGCCCCGCCTCCCTTTTATCAACTCAACCCCCGCCCCTCCGTATTTACTTCCCTTGCGCCAAGCACCTCTTACGCTGACTCGGCACAGAACTAAACCTCTTCTTGATGCACAGCCACTGCCACATCCATCCAGACAGGCTTCTTGTTCTGGGTTTCATATCTGCCCCTCCGACCAATCCCCGAACTGTGGCTCTCTGGAATGCTGGGCTAGACTTGGGAAAGTCTCTGTTCCTGCTTTCTTGTCAGCTCTTTTGTGTCCAGAGCTATTATTAGCATCAACACTGCGGTTCCTGTTTTCAGTGGGAGCTGACCTCAAGAGTTTGTGTCCTTGTCACAACATTGTAACTAAAGTGCCGAGCACTGGGCCTGGTAGAGGACTGGCCGATAGCCACGTAGTTTGTGCAGCTTAGCTTCCTGTACCCTGTAGCAGGGCAGTATAATGGAGTCTGCCTTAAAAAACTAAGGCTTTGTTTGGATGAATGATCCAGGGCTCTTTCGTAGGCTCCTCTCTACCTACACGTTTTTTGTTATTTTGTTTTTGTTTTTGTTTTGTTTTGTTTTGTTTTGTTTCAAGCTGTCAACAGTTAATTTTGAGACAAGGTCTTGCTCTGTAGTCTAGAAAGGCCTGGAGTTTACTGTGTAGTCCACGCTGGTGATTGATATCTTCAGCCTTTCAAGTGCCAGCTTTACAATCCTAGCAGAAGACAGTGTAACCAATGCTGCCGTGGTGGACTGTTGGCTTAAATGGCATAGGCTGTCACAGCCCAGGCCTTGGCACTGAGTCTATACGCCATTCCTAAGGGGCAGTGGTGGGTGTGACCTCCACTGCTTCCCACGTCTTCACGCTCTGCGTTCTTGTCCTTTAAGTTTCTGACTGACATTGACACACGGAGAAACACTGGATATCCGATATCCGTGCTCAGAAGGAGCTTTCGGGAGGCGGGTGAGGGCTAGAGAGCCACTCGCTCCGCTTGGAGCCATCGCCAGCCACACAGGCCAGTGGTTCCCCAGGCACACTGCTCCTCTGGGGACCAAGGCTGCTGACCATCCCTGACTGGGACCAGGCTTCTTATCAGCAGAATGGCAGCATTTCTGTGATCAGTAGGCACATTCTCAGCTCCCACACATTCTTTTATTTACAAAAGGCTTTTAATTCTCACGAATCTATTAAAAATAAATTTATTAATATTTTTCATATGACGGAGGAATAAAAACTTACAGGATGGGGTGACTTGGCCAAGTTAGCCTCTTTCCTCAGGAGCTCCCCTCTCTTCCCACTGAGGGGCTGCTGCTCCCGGGAGTCTCTGTCAGCTCTTTGTAAGTAATACCAGAACTTTTAACCTTAGATGGACCAAATAAGCTTGTCCTTAGCTCTTCATTTTAGCTAGGAATGTTTGATCACCCCAGCCATTTCCCCTGCATCCTTATTGACAATCTCCTCCTCTCTCGAGGACTCCTTGCCTTGTAGATTCTGAGCTGCATTTTTTCTCATGTTGGCATGCAGAGGTCTGTACAAATCCCCAAGCCTCAGGGTTCTCCTGAGTCAGAAAACTCCTACCTAGAAAACAGAAGGGAAGCCGTGAATTCTGCTTCACCCTGTTCTCTCCCATCTTTTTCAGGTTTCAAAAGTATCGGAAGCAGCCTGGTTTTTCTACAGGAATGCTGTCTCTAGAGGAGGGGTTCTCAGCCTGTGGGTTGTGACCCCTTTGGGGTTCAGAAGACTTTCACTTTCACAGGGGTCACATATCAGATATCTTGCATATCAGATATTTATATTACGATTCATAACAGCAACATTACAGTTATGAAGTAATAACTAAAATAACTTTACGGCAGGGGGTCACTGCAGACGAGGAACTGTAGTCAGAGGCCACAGCATTAGGAAGGTTGAGAACCACGGCTTTAGTAGGTTCTGAAAGAAGATATAATTCTGACAAAGAATTCTCCAGGGAACTCATGTCTCCTAAAGATGAAAAGGCCCCTCCTGAAGGGAACTTCCGAGGCTTCTCACTGGAGAGGATGGAGTCCTCTTTGGAAACATCATTTCAAAGTGTGAATTTTTCTTTCTGAACTGTCAGCTCTGGATATATTTTGACATCGGCCTGAATTGTCCTTAAGTGAGACAGCAAATTATAAACAAAACTGTCGCTACTGCTACAGTCACAGATGAGTTTGTTGTTATAGCTGTGCCCTGGAACCTCTTTTGTGAGCTAAAAAGGTAAAAGGACACATTTTGTTTAGTAACTAAGAGATGTGAAGGATATAAGCTAATTATTCAAAACCCTTTCTTAAGCCTGGCAGGTTAGCTCATGTCTCCCAAACAATGGGGAGGTTGAGGCCTCACGTGTCAGAGCTGTTCTTACTTGTTTCCAGACCCTTCTGTTCACCTTGGGCTTCTGTGCTCTCATTGATGTAGTTCTCGGTTTTCCACTGCTCTGTATCCCAGTCAGTCCTGGACAACTTGAATTCCTGTTGCTCACTGAGAAGCTTCATCAGGAGGCACATCCTGGAGAAGAGCTTGGCACAGGACAGTTGCACGTGGGAGTCAGAGCGGTCCATATGATAACATGAGAAATAAGCCTCCTCACATCGTTGTTGGGTTGAGGGGCCGCAGCTGCTGGTTTAGATGAGATTCAAAGTGATCACCTGGTGACATCAGCAGTGGGTAAGCAAATTCTTTGAAATGGTCATGTGAGTCAGACCCCAAGATGAAGTCTCAATGTGGCTGGCTGATATGCTGAACAGTTGGAATTAAATTGAATGCAGGCACATTAGAATCCGTAGCAGAAAAATAAAATTAAAAAAAAAAAATGATCCATAGCAGGATTCTCAGGAGGTGCATTTTCTGATGCAGCTTCTTAAGGCACAGTGATGGTTGGTTTGAGGATGTTTTCTTCAGTATTATCTGTTACAATCTGATTTTCTTCAAGGTTTTTTTCTGTAGAAGGTTCTGAAGCAAGATATAGTTCTAAAAAAGGCTTTCCTGCATAACTCGGGTCTCCTAAAGATGAAAAGACCCTTCCCGCAGGGGAATTTACCAGGCTCCTCACTGCAGAGGATGCTGGCTTCTTTGCAATCAACTGGAAATGAGATTTTTTCTTCCTAAGGTTTCGATGTCTCTCTTCAGACTGTAAATTAGGATTAGACCCCTTCGTTCTTTTCACATTGGCATTTGCACTTTCTAAAACATAAATGGTGTAAGACAAGTCTTTTCGTCTGTCTATGAACTCAGGTAGAGACTTTGTAGTGGGAGCCTCGTCCACCAGGGACTGTTCTGGGGGAAAAGACACTGCCTCCCTGTGTTCCTTTGGGAGCAAGGGCTCTGAGTGGAAGGAATTTCCCCCTGACTTCCTGAGCTTCTGCCCCGGATGGAGCTGCTGCAGCTCTGTTGTGGGTGGGCTCCTGAGCTGCCCGTCTTTGGCGATGTTCTCCACAGGTGCGTGGTCACTCTGCTTGCTCCACAGGCTCTTGGCACTCACGTCCTTGAAATGCCTTTTCTGTATGCTTCCTGTCCCCTGGAGCACTCTGTTCATCCTGTGGAGCCTTTTCTCTGCCTTCTCAATCTCTGCAAGACTGCTTTCCTCTGCCTGGGCAGGTTCCCATCTCTTTTCAAATATCCGCCATTTAAATTTGGAACCCAAGCGGCTAGACTGCTGCATAAGCATGGCGGTTTTCTCTTTCTTTCTAACCTCATCGATTTCTGCATCTAACATTTGCTGGAAAAGTAGAGCTTAGTTTTGTAGCTCAAGGTATTAGATGTGGATTAGAGGAGGAGTCTGTCATTTTGCAAAGAGCCCAGGGTATTATCTACATCTTGTACATTAGGAAAAAAAGTAGTATAATGAATGGTGACGGCATTAACATTGCATCTTCCAGATTTCCCTCTGAGAAGTACGGCAGTATGTAATTTATGGCACTAATAACATCACTTTCGTTGTTAAAGTCATGAAGAAGAGCTAAGAACATCTTTTCCTTCCTTCCTTCCTTCCTTCCTTTCTTTCTTTCTTTCTTTCTTTCTTTCTTAGTGTTTTCTTTTTTTTAACATTTATTTATTTTTATGTGCATTGGTGTTTTGCCTGCACGTCTGTGTGAGGGTGCTAGATCCCCTGGAACTGGAATTACAGACAGTTGTGAGCTGCCATGTGGGTGCTGGGATTTGAACCTGGGATCTTCTGGAAGAGCAGCCAGTGCTCTTATCTTCTGAGTCATCTGTCCAGCCCCAATAATCTTTTTCTTGAATAGCTTTCTGACTCAGTAACGAGCTCAGTGCTGGTGTTCTTCCAGTCCTGCAACACCTTCATGGATGCTCCCGGGTTCCCCAAAGATGCTTCTTTAACTGTCAACAAAGAGAGGAATGATTTTGGTAAGAGAGGACTGGCCGCCCTTCCACCGTCCCCAGCCAAACGAATCAGGGGCCAGCAAATACTGGTGTGCCATGAGTGGGGAAAAGCAGACCTAGACTTAAACCTGTGAAATGGCAGGGACACAGAGTGTCATTGGCCAAATAGCTGCCTAGTCAGATCACTGCGGCGTGAACACAGGGAGGCTCCTGAGCATAGGCCATTGCCCCATCCTTCCAGGGCTGGAAGAAAATGTTCGCCCACATCTGCAGATCTGAGTGACTGAAAGAGACGCTCCTCACACCCACACCGTCTACCTCATGTAGAGTGCATAGAGCTCCCTCTGTCCTCTCCACGTGCACAGGGTGCAGGCAGTCTTCTGAGGGATCACAGGCAGACGGGCTAAAGAGGCCGCCTCTCACCCTCAGCAGGCCAAGCCCTTCTTCACCTCCATACAGTGTCTTCCTAGCTACTGGGGAGCTCTGACCCGACGTATCCAAGACCCCCCTAACAGAAAGCCCTTCACAGGCTGTGTGGTGGTGGTGCATGCCTTTAATCCCAACATCCTGGAGGCAGAAACAGGCAATCTCTGAGTTCCAGACCAGCCTGGTCTACAGAACGTGTTCCAGAACAGCCAGTGATACACAGAGAAACCCTGTCTCGAAAAAGCCAAAAAAAAAAAAAAAGAAAAAAAGAAGAAAGAAAGAAAAATAGCTCTTTACAGAAAAGCACACCATATCCTCCTTAAATATCAGCAGAGATCTGTGGTGTAGGTGAAGACATGTTTAATTTAGCTGGTTTATTCCCATGTGGAATTGATCAACAGAGCAGTAGCAGTTTCCAGGTGACCATTACTTGAAATCCTAAAATGCACAAGATCAGGGGCTGGAGAGATGTCCCAACAGTTACAAGCATTGCTGTTCTTGCAGAGGAAGGACCTGCATTTGGTTCCCAGCAGCCACACTGTGGCTCACAGCACATCTGTAACTCCAGTTCTAGGGGAGCCGATGCCCTCCTCTGACCTCTGCTAGCACAGGCGGATCATGGCTCACATATAGACGTGCAGGCAAAACACTCATACATGTAACATAAAGTAAATCCAAAACAAACTTTTATGAAGTGCGCAAGGTCAGAGCTCCTCTGCTCCCCCGTCATTCCGTATTCTTCCAGCTTCAACTGAGAACCCTGCTTTGCGCCTTTCCTGGAACTCGCTTTGGAGACCAGGCTGGCCTGGAACTCACAGAGATCCGCCTGCCTCTGCCTCCCTAGTGTTGGGATTAAAGGCGTGCGCCACCACCACCTGGCCGAGAATAAGATTTTTAAAAAGTTTTTTTTAAATATGTATGGGTGTTTTGTCTCCATGAATGTATATGTATCATGCGCATGCCTAGTACCCAAGGAGGCCAGAGAAGGGATCAGATCTGCTGGAACTGGAGTTACAGACCATTGTAGCCGTGCGTGCGTGCGTGCGTGCGAGCGTGCGTGCGTGCGTGCGTGCGTGATAGGAACCCAGCCTGGGTCCTCGGCTAAAGCAGCAAGTGCACTTAACCACTTCACTGTCTCTCCAGTCCCTCCTTACTTTCTAATAGTTACGTTTGTATCTTTTTTTTCTGCCAATTTGAAGTTCCTTGAAAGCATGGAGGCTTTAGAGTGACAAAATATTTGCACATGCTTATAAAATAGAGAGGCAGGGAGTTGTGGGAAAGTGACCATTTTGGAAGGAGTCAGTTTAGGCATGGCTGACTCCTTTTTTGCACATCTATAGTGTTACCATTTTGTAACCAGAATACTGGAGCTGGTGCCACCAGATATCACAAATGCCAATCAGTGGAGACAATTTTTTTTTTCTTTTTGAGACAAGACAGAGTCTATGTAGCCCTGGCTGGTCTGGAACTTGCTGGCCTCAAATTCTCAGAAATCTACCTGTTTCTGCCTCCTGAGTGCTGGTGTTAATTTAAAGGCTTGTGTCACCACAGCCAGCCAATAACTGAATTTTTAAATTGGCCTCTACTAATAAAGTCGTTGGGGCTGGAGAGATGGCTCAGTGGTTAAGAGCACTGGCTGCTCTTCCAGAGGTCCTGAGTTCAATTCCCAGCAAGCACATGGTGGATTTGATGTCCTCCTCTGGCATGCAGGCATACATGCAGACAGACTATTCATACCTAAAAAATACATAAATAAGTAAATACTTTTTAAAAAAGTCGTTATCTGAGAAACTAGTGGATGAATAGCCTGAAAAGAAAACACCTGCGTCTTCTCTCCAGCTGAAGCTTCGGAGGGAGGAGGGAACAAAGGCAGTCACTCCAGAGCGCAGTTTTACCTCTAGTCACATGGCCATGCACATTTTGACTCTCGTTATCACCCCTCGGACTCCTTCCTCATTCTCTGGATGCCTGGACTTAGGCACCTTCGAACAGTCTAGTTAGTACATGCTAGTATCAAGCCATACTCCTCTAGGCACCACCAGGGCTAGAGAGTTAACTCAGAACAAAGCGCCCCTCACCACTGCCACCCATAAACAGTACAGGGTCTCACTATACAGCATCCTGGCTGGCTTACTATGTAGACAAGGCTAGCCTGAAACTCAGAGATTCGCCTGCCTCTTTCTCCCCAGCGCTGCCTGTGAGCCGTTTAACAGAGTTCATGTGCTAAGTTACCAATACACACAGACAGATTCCTATCTATAATACGGAACACAAAGCATCCCATCCCCATCCCCTCATCACCTATAGGTTGGCACGTCTGAGCCTGTGCCCCTATGAGCCCATGAGTTCCAGAAGGTGGGAACCCTGTATCCCTCACTTCTGTGCCGCTAATCCTAGGGACAGCAGTTGGCACAGACTAACTTCTATTGTTGTTGTTGCTAGGCATTTTTTTTTAAAGAATGAGAATGCATATCATAACATGCAAGAATTAGTGTACAAAATATAAATAATCAAAGGCCTGCTGGTGGTGCACGCCTTTAATCCCAGCACTTGAGTCAGGGGCAGGGGGCGGCTAGTCTTGAGTTCGAAGCCAGACTGGTCTACAGATAGAGTTCCAGGACAGCCAGGGCTACATCTGAGATCATGTCTTAAAAACAACAACAAAAACCCACAAAGTGGTGGTGGTGGGGCCCTTAGGGCCTAGAAGGACTATTTTTAGTGCCCCCCATGAGGCTCATTGTATCTACTTCCACCCTCCTGCACTTAAAAGAGTCATCTATTTGTCTAACGTGTCAATAATTATCTCCATAAGGGTTAATGAAGTGTATGCTTCTGGACCTGTGTATAAAGGAGTAAAAGTGCCAGCCTGGTCTACAGAGCGAGTTTCAGGACAGCTAGGGCTGTTACACAGAGGAACCCTGTCTTGAAAAACCAAATCAAAACAACAAAAAAGGAGTAAAATTAAGCTTTCAGGACCTGTGAAATGGCTCAGAGAGTGCAGGCACTTGCCCCATAAGCCTGATGACCTGAGTTCAGTCCTAGAGTCTACCTGGTAGAAACAGGGAACCAACCCCTGCAAGTGTCCTCTGACATCCACATGTGCACCCTGGCATGTACACACATGTGCGCACACACACACATGCTTTTCACAGCAAAGAATACACTATTTTCTTCTCTAAACAGACAGAAATGCTATGTAGGACGCTAGGCATGGTGGTGCCCTTGTGAGGAAGAGGCAGGTGGGTCTCAGTGAGTTCAAGGATAGCCTGGTCTACATAGAGAGTTCCAGGATAGCCAAGGATTCAAACAACAGCAACAAAAGCCCAATAATAAAATGCTGTGTGTGTATTCCCTTCTTGGCAACAAGACTGTTGAAATTTGTATATTGAAGTATTAGGGACATGTCTCATCTGTGACAGTGTGTTCAGTGTTAAGAGCACTGGCTGCTTTTGCAGAGGACCTGAGTTCAGTTCCCAGCACTCATGACTGGTAGTAACTCACAACTGCATGTAACAGCAGTTCCGAGGTAGCAAATTCCCTCTGTGTATACTGCATTGAAGTGCACGCAATTCCCATACAAACACCATACACACCAGGAAGGTGGAGCATGCTTTTAACTCCAGCACTCAGGCAGCTGAAGCAAGTAGATCTCTAAGAGCCTGAGACTAACTCAGTCTGCATATCATATTCTAGGCCAGCTAGGGCTGCACGGTGGGAACTGTCTCCAAACAAACCGGGCTGGAGAGATACCAACAGTTAAGAGCACTGACTGTGCTTCCAGGGCACCTGGGCTTCAAGTCCAGCACACTTATGCCAGCTAGCGATTATCTGTAATTCTAGTTCCAGGCGACCCAGCACCCTCTTGTGGCCTCCACAGGTACTGCATGCACATGGGGCACAGACATGCATGCAGGCAAACACCCATATAAATACAAAAGCTAAGCTTTCAATGGGACCGTTGAGATAGCTTAGAAGATAAAAGGTGACTTCAGTCCCCAGAACACACATTTTCTAAAAGAGCTGATCTGTTTGAGTATTCTGGATCCTACCTATACGTAGAACCACTCAGTGCTAGTCTCTTGTGACTGGCCAGTTCTTTTCCCCTCAAGGTTTGTTCACATTATGGAATGTTTTCTTCTTAAAATTTTCCTTCTTTAAAAAAGCTGCATGGAGCCGGGCGGTGGTGGCACACACCTTTAATCCCAGCACTTGGGAGGCAGAGCCAGGCAGATCTCTGTGAGTTCAAGGCCAGCCTGGTCTACAGAGTGAGAGCCAGGACAGGCACCAAAACTACACAGAGAAACTCTGTCTCGAAAAAACAACAAACAAACAAACAAAAAACCCAAAAGAAAGAAAAAAGAAAAAAAAAAGGCTGAATGGAGCTGGGCGGTGGTGGCGCACGCCTTGAATCCCAGCACTCGGGAGGCAGAGGAAGGTGGATCTCTGTGAGTGCAAGGCCAGCCTGGTCTACAGACCAGGACAGCCAGGGCTACAAAGAGAAACCTTGTCTTGAAAAAACAAAACAAAACAAAAAAAAATAATTTCTAGCCTGGAGAGATGGCTCAGAGGGTAAGAGCACTGGCTGCTCTTCCAGAGGACCCAAGTTCAATTCTCAGCAACCACATGGTGGCTCACAACCATCTGTAATGAGATCTGATGCCCTCTTCTGGCCGGCAGAGATACATACAGGCAGAATACTGTATACATAATAAATAAATCTAAAAAAAATTAATAATCTCCATTTTACAGGGAATTGAGTCACAACTAAATAATTTCTCCAGGGCTGCTTAATCTCTTCTCTCCTCTCCCCCTCCCCCTGCCTCCCTCTTCCCCTCCCTTCCTCCGTGCGTGCGTGTGCGTGCGCGTGCGTGCGTGTGTGTGTGTGCGCGCGCGCGTGCGTGTGTTTAGGAACACCCTGCATGTTGGGAGGCCCCTCTGGTCAGAGGTTGCAGTCTACCATAGCTTAGCAGCGCCCCACCCCGCGAACCGCACAATACAAAAGACTCCCTCCCTCCTCCCAGCGGGCTTCCTGCTCTCTTCCCAGCCTTATCTGGAGGATGTCTCACAGCTCCCTGCCGACGCGCTTCCCCCGCTGCCCACGTGGTACTTAAGTAATAGCTCTAGCCATTTCCGTAGGGCCCTGCTGCCGCTAACCCAGCGTTATGACAGGAGAGTGCCACCTAATGTAAACTAGGGTTTGCCCCAGTACCCCAATCCTACATGTCCTCTACACTCTGGAATAAAGTTGAGCTGACTCGCTGAAGCTGTCTCTGTCGTCACTTCCGCCCTTTCACCCTCGCGGTGGCCAACAGACCTGGAGGAAACAGGGAACCCACCACACCTGCAAGTGATTGTTGCTTCTGCAGGCGCAAGGGAAGCTTGGCCCTGGCATGAACATACCAATGGCACCCACCTTATAAATATCCATAAAAACAACTTTGTTTTTGTTTTTCGAGACAGGGTTTCTCTGTGTAGTCCTGGCTGTCCTGGAAAACTCACTTCGTAAACCAAGGTGGCCTCAAACTCACAGAGATCCGCCTGCCTCTGCCTCCTGAGATTTAAAGGTGTGCACCACCATCGCCCGGGTCATAAAAACTTTTAAAAAGACTTACGTGTATGAGTGTGTGTGTGTGTGTGTGTGTGTGTGTGTGTGTGTGTGTGTGTGTGTATGCATGCATATATGTGCACAGTGCGCATGCTTGGAGTTCTGAAGTGGGTGGTAGATCCCCCGAAGTGGAGTTACTGATGGTTGAACCACCAGCTGGATTCTGGGAACTGGACCCGGGTTCTCTGAGATCAGTAAGGACTCTTAACCACTGAGCCATCTCTGCAGCCACCATAAAAACAGCTTTAAGAATCCACATCTCGGGCTGAGACGTTCTCTCTACCGGTAACAACTTCCTCCCTTCTTTTGGAGCTGTCCCTGGGGCACTCACAGCGGCAGCTTCTCCACCTGTTCTCCTCCAACCACTGCACGCCGCATGCCATTCACCCACCTCCTGCACCGCCCCTGTTTCTCAGGTGGATTCTTTTCAGTGGCAGTCCGATGTACAAGCACATCTAATTCGGTCTCGTTTGCACTATATCCGTTTCTGACACCGAGACGTTTGAGTGCCCAGGGCTTTGGACGTGGGGCTTGCTTGCTGGAGGCCAGTGGGTTGGCGGCGTTGCAGACTCTTCTTTCCATACGCCGCAATCCCACGGTGGTGGCGGTTGGACTGGCGGCGGTTGGCAGGTCCCGAGGAGGAGGCAGCGCGTGGAATGGTTTGGCTCAGGCCGAACTCCAGGCTAAGAGAAGGCAGGGAGAGCACTCTTGGTGGGCGGGGTCTCTCTCTCCTCTCCCCCCTCTTCCCTCCCTCTCCCATCCGTTCCTTCCTCTCTCTCTTCCTACAAAGTCTCACTATGTAGCCCTGGCTGACTTGGAACTTACTATGTAGACCATGCTGGCTTCAAACTCGCAGAGTTCTGCCTGCCTCTGCAGAGGTGCACCATCACATCTGGCTCCTGGATGCCTCTCTTGATTTACTTTCCACAGTCTTTATTTATTTATTTATTTATTTATTTATTTATTTATTTATTTATTTATTTATTTATTTATTTATTTATATTTATTTTATTTTATTTTATTTTATTTTATTTTATTTTATTTTATTTTATTTTATTTTATTTTATTTTGAGAGGTGAGCAGGGTCTCATGTAACCCATGCTACACAACTCTCTGTGTAGCCAAGGATGATCTTAAACTCCCGATCTTCCTACCCACATACAAAACATGCTTGGACTACAAACCTGTGCATCCACACCCAATTTCATAGGGTGCTGGGGATCGAACCCAGCACTTTGTGTGCATGCTAGGCAAACACTCTCCCAACTGAGCTACATCCCAGCCCCTTTGAAATGTGCTTTTTTTATTTCACACCACAGAAAACACTGGAAATTATGGATTCTGCTATCCAAGCAACTGAGATGATTGGCAAACAATTGTTAATAATCAGATGCAATCACTCACTCTCACCAGTGATTAATAACTCACACGTCCTCCTCACAACCCAGTTCAGCCCTTCTTTCTAAAGACAAGGACTATAATGTATCCTGTGGTTATTCAACGAAAATCTGCTAGGTTTACTTCATTATCCCGTGTGACCATCTATGGAACCCAAAGTAATAATTGGTCTGTTCTTGGAATCGTGAGCTATTTAGGGCAGGGGCTGATGTCAAACTGCCATATGCCTATTGCCAAGATAAACCCAAAATAACAAAAGTAAGAACCCAAATATCAGAGATTTTAACTTGCATATGCTTGAGACCTATCAGCGCTGATTTTACAGTGTGGACACGGAGACTAAAGGCTACGGGGAGAATATTTAAGCACTGTACTCGGGATTAGCCCTACACAATGATACTCTGTTGAGCAGTAGTATGTGCCTGAATCAATTGATTAATTGCCTTCTGTGGTGAGCACTGATGAAGAACACACAGGGTGGTGAGCAGCAAAGAAAGGTCAGTCTTCCAATCTAGCAGCTCCTGCTCAAGATTATGACCTAAGGAGCATGTGAGATGAAGTCAATCCACCTCCAACTCATCAGCCCCAGCTAGAGGACATAATACACACATCTCCGTGAATTTTTACAAGCAACCAAAACTACTGGGCGCTCATCACCATTAACAAGCTTTTTTGACAATGTAAATTTCTCATACTTTATACATTCCTGTGCATTTACTTGTTCTTGTTTGTTTTTCAAGACAGGGTTTCTCTGTGTGGCCCTCGATGTCCTAGAACTTACTATGTAGTCCAGGCTAGTCTGTAGATTCACCTGCCTCTTCCTTCCAACTACTGGGATTAGAGGCGTGTACCACCACCGCCTGGCTTCTGTGGATTTCTTTTTTCTTTCTTTCTTTCTTTCTTTCTTTCTTTCTTTCTTTCTTTCTTTCTTTCTTTCTTTCTTTCTTTCTTTCTTTCTTTCTTTCTTTTTTTTTGTTGTTGTTTTTTCAAGACAAGGTTTCTCTGGGTAGTTTTTGGTGCCTGTTCTGGAACTCGCTCTGTAGACCAGGCTGGCCTTGAATTTACAGAGATCCCCCTGGTTCTATGTCTTGGGTGCTGGAATTAAAGGCGTGTGCCACTACTGCCAGGCTTCTGTGGATTTCTTTTTTCTTTCTTTCTTTCTTTTTTTTTTTTTTTTTTTTTTTGGTTTTTCGAGACAGGGTTTCTCTGTGTAGCTTTGTGCCTTTCCTGGAGCTCACTTGGTAGCCCAGGCTGGCCTCGAACTCACAGAGATACGCCTGGCTCTGCGTCTCGAGTGCTGGGATTAAAGGCGTGCGCCACCAACACCCGGCCTTCTGTGGATTTCTTATACCACTAATTCTTTCTTACTTGTCTCTTTCATTTTCAGATTGGATTGTATATTCATAAAATTTGAATAATACAAATCAAGTCAGTGCATTATAAATTTTTTAAAGGATTTATTTATTTTCAGCTGGTTGGTGGTGGTGCATGCCTTTAATCCCAGCACTCAGGGGGCAAAGGCACGAGGATCTTTGTAAGTTCGAGGCCAGGCTGGTCTACAGAGCAAGTTCCAGGATAGCCAAGGACAGACAGCCAAGGCTACTCAGAGAAACCCTGTCTCAAAAAAAGAAAAAAAAATTATTTATGTGCACTGGTGTTTTACCTTCATGAATGTCCATGTGAAGGTGCCAGATCCCCTGGAAGAGGAGTTAAAGAGAGTTGTGAGTTATTATGTAGGTACTGGTAATTGAACCCCGGGTCCTCTGTAAGGGTAGCCAGTGCTCATAACCACTGAGCCGTATCTCCGGCCTACATTACTAATGTTTTATGTGTCTGTTTAAGCATCTTTTCCCTCCACCACCTGATCCAGTATCTTTTCTTTTCTCATTCCCTTAACCCAGCACAGTTTTTATATCTGACTGGCTTAGAGAACAATGGGAGAAAGAATAATTAGGACGGAGAGATGGCCCAGTGCTTGCTGTGAAAGTATGAGTGCCTGAGTTCGGACCCCCAACACCCACAGAAGAGTTGGCCATGACGTCATGCATCTGCAGCATCACCACTCAGGTAGTGACAGTTGGGTCTGGTGGGCTCACTGGGTGATCATGCATCTGCAGCATCATCATTCAGGTGGTGACAGTTGGATCCCCTGGGCTCACCGGGCAGGCTGTTAAGCCAAAGCAGCAGGCTATGATTCCTCTGAGAGACCTTGTCTTAAACATAAGATGGAAGCTGCGCATGGCGGCCCACAACTTTAATCTCGGCACTGAGGAGGCAGAGGTAGGCGGATCTCTGAGAGTTCAAAGTCAGCCTGGTCTACATTGGGAAAGCAGCTGGGACTACACAGAGAGACCTTGTCTCAAACCATCCTACCTCCCAACCCCCCAAAGAAAGACAAACCACAAAGACCTAGAGCAAGCAGGAATGGCATAAATCTTAATTATCTCTTACCAGAAAGTTAACAAAGTGCTCAAGGTATGGACTGGGTCTGTCAAAGGGACAAGAGACAGCTCAAAGGGGACCCAAGGGCCAAATCTACAACAGCGTTTCTCATAATGGCTTTATTGAGATATGATGCACAGTATATAATTTATGTTCCACACAACTAATTCACTTAAAGATTAAAGTCCAGGCTGGGCACAATGACACATACCAGTAATCCCAGCACTTGAGAGACAGAGGCAGGAGTATCACCACAAGTTTGAGGATAGCCTGGACAACACAGTGAGACCCTGTCTCAATTACTGAAAATAAATTTGAAAGTAAAGTATAAAATCCAATAGTTTTTTTACGTGTGTGTGTGTGTGTGTGCGCGCGCGCGCGCGCGCGCGCGCGCGCGCGCGCGCGCGCGTGTGTGCATGTGAATGTATGCCGTGTGTGTGGTGCCTTTAGAGGCCAGGAGAGGGTGTTGTCACTCTAGTGTTACAAATAGAAGTAGACGAGGAAGCAGAACCCCAGAAGAGGAACGTTTGGGGCAGGGAGCCATTTTATGAAGCACCATTTGTCTCTAAAAGCAAAACTTACTTCTGTAAAAGGAAACAGGAGGCAGGAGGGGAAGCTTCCATGGCCTGGACCATGCATGCTGCAAACCCTGCCCCTTGTAAGTGTCCCGTAGCGTAAAATCCTTGCAGGGTTGATATTAACACTCAAAGGAGACCAGAAGGCCCTCACCCTAGACTTGCAGCTTTGACAAACACGAACCCTGGTTGGATTCCTTTCTATTCAAAGAACTAGATGATTCAACAGTAGGTAAATTGTGAATGTGGGCCGGGCAGTGGTGGCCCGAGCCTTTAATCCCAGCACTCGGGAGGCAGACCCAGGTGGATCTTTCTGAGATCACGGCCAGCCTGGTCTACAGAGTGAGGTCTGGCTGTCCAAGTATTTAAAGACTGTCAGACCAATAACCCGATATTGTTGTGTTGTTTTAGTTTTCAAGCCGTGATTTCACTCTGTAATCCAAACCGGCCTAGAATTCACTGAGCAGACTTGAACTTTGGGCAATAGTTCTGCCTCAGTCTCTCAAAATTCGAAGATTACAGTCCAAGCCACTATGACCAGCTGAATAAACTGTTAATAAGATATACTCTTTCCTCATAGCCTGGGGGGTGGGGGGAGGAATCCGTTTAACTGGATAACATTTAAATGTGTTTCCAGCTATTTTTGTATATGACAGAAAGTAAAATATCAAAGACAGCTGAATTTAATTCATTTAATTCTTCAGGATCAAGTGTCTGTTTACTAAGGGAGCTGGTGACCATATTGGTGACTTACAGAGACATATTCAATATAAAGTGATTAGCATTTTTGTTTCTGGAAAACTTGTATTTTATGCAGTGATCTGGTCCTGAGTGGCAGTTCCTAGGGACAGCAGCTGCCACTCAGGGGGAAGGGACAAGGTACTACTACCCTACTTCCCATTGAACCATTCTCTGTCACCGCATGTATTAATTGGCTTAGTTATTATGGTGGTGTTTTTGTTTTTGTTTTTTATTTTATTTTATTTTTTTGTCCTGTTCCAGAGGAGTAGATAATCTTCAGACCTCCACAGGCACCAGACATACACATGGCTCACAGCAACACACACACATAGATAAAATGAAATTTAAAATAATATATATATATATATATATATATATATATATATATATATATATATATATATTTTATTTTTCGAGACAGGGTTTCTCTGTGTAGCTTTGCGCCTTTCCTGGAACTCCCTTGATAGCCCAAGCTGGCCATGAACTCACAGAGATACGCCTGGCTCTGCCTTCCGAGCTGGGATTAGAGGCGTGCCCCACCACCGCCCAGCTATAAAATATATTTTTAGGGGTTAGGATGTAACTCACTGATTATACCTGTGTCTAGCATTCTTGAAAACCTAAGAGAGAACCTCAGCACAAAGGGGAAAATTATTATTTTTTTAAAATTTCACATGCATTGGTGTTCTTCCTGCATGTATGTCTGTGTGAGGGTGTCATATCCCCCCATGGGTGCTGGGAATTGAACCTAGGTCCTCTGAAAGAGCAGTGTGCCTAACTGCTCAGCCATCTCTAGCCCCTCCTTTGTTTTTCAAATGCAAGGTCGCCCTGGCTGTCCTTTAACTCAGACATCAACCTGCACCTGTGCCCAAACGCTGAGATTAAAGGTTGTAAACCACCGCCACCGGCTCAAAGTTGAACGTTTAAAATAATTTAAGCCGGGCAGTAGTGTCCAAACGGTTTTTGTCCCAACCCTCAGGAGGCAGAAGCAGGCAATTCTGGCCTACAAAGTGAGTTCCAGGAAAGTCAGGGATATACAGAGAAAGCCTAGCTCGAAAAACAAAATAATAATAAAATAAATATAATTATGTATATTTAATCCTACTGCTATATTTCCATGAAAAAATATGGTTCAGGAGACAAAGACAGGCAGACGACTGAGTTCCAGTACCAAGAGGAATAACACCAGGAAACCAAAAGAGGAGACAAAGCAGGGCATAGGTAACACATGCCTTATAATTCTAGCAGTTGGGAGGCACCTCTTTGAGTTCAAAGCCAGCCTAACCCACACAGTATCACGACAGCCAAAACGTCTGGAAACAACAGAGGTTCAAGGTTCTGAAAGCAACAAAAAAAAGCAGAGATACACAGGAAGTCTAAACAGAAGCTGATAGGTGAAGGCAGATTTCACAAGAACTTTCCTTTAAACCAGCATCAGAAATTCCCCCGAGGGGGTGCACCGTTCCTGGAGGTACTGCAATACCAGGTCGATGCGTGGAGTGGACGGAGCAAGCTCCTATTCCAACTCCTACTTCCAAAAATCCATTTAATATATTGTCCTCGGATAGAGGACGTATCAGATATTAAACTGATAAGAACAGATACTACACTTGATCTTAGCCAAAAGGCCGAGAAGCGATGCTCAGCACACCGCCCGGAACCATGCCTTACTCTCATACTCCCTCTTGAACTCGTGGTGAGCTTCCAGCGTGGCTCTGTCTCCCTTCTGTGCCCCCCTCCTCTCCCATCATCACCGATGGCCTCTGCCACAAATTTGTCATGCCCCGCAGGTTTCACAAGAAACTTCGCGTGCGTGAGAGACCCTCGCTTTTCTCCACAACGGGATCATGGTCTCCGAGAGATTTGCATGCCCCGCCCCGCCCCACCGCGGAGGGGCGTGGCCGCCGTGAGCCGACTCCACCCCGGAGCTGTCCAAGGACTGGTGGGAGAGGCTGGGGACTTCCTCTTACATTGCAAGTGAAGGACCGGAGGGAGCTCTTGGAGGCCGGCGGTCCGCTCTTTGTCCAAGAAAACATGATGACGTAAACACACACAAGAAAAGCCCAGACTTTAGTATACTTAGTTAATTAAGTAGCTAATTAGGTTATAAACAAGATTTCTCAACATAGCCCTGCCTTGTTTCAAATTTGTGATTTCTGCCTCGGTTTCCCAGGTCCTGGGATTGTAGGTGTGGCATCTAAAAGCTCTTCATATGTTGAGAAGCACATTTCCCGTGGTGTGGCTTGGATTCTTCCTTCCTTCCTTCCTTCCTTCCTTCCTTCCTTCCTTCCTTCCTTCCTTCTTTCCTTCCTTCCTTCACTCCTTCCTTCCTTCCTTCCTTCCTTCCTTCCTTCCTTCCTTCCTTCCTTCCTTCCTTCCTTCCTTTCCCCCTTTTTCTGAGGTAAGGTGTTCTGGGACTCAATATATAGTCCATGTTATGGGGTAGTCACCAGGTAAGACTGCTCAGACAAGAGTTTAAGCCAATGGAAAGTCTGTGTTAAGCCGGCCAGGAGCTACACTGCCTGTTTGGGATCCCAGTGTACCCCTGAACCTTTCTCAGGGTGAGCTTTTAAGCACAAAAACCATGAAGTTAGCCAGAAGCAGAACTACAAAAGCCAAAAATCATGATTAATACATTTAGAGACATTGCCAGAACTATGGACTTTGATGGAGCAGGCCTTTGTTTAATTTAAGCAGGTGGTGTTGTCTACATGCCGAGTTTTACATCCTGAATGGTGCTGCCATCATGGAGTCAGTTCTGCTAAGATCTGGAAGCCTACTACGGTCTAGTGCCCCGTTACAGTCTGTACTGGCTTTGAACTTGAAATCCTCCTGCCTCAGCATCCCGAGTGCTGGAATTACGAGTTTGGGCCACCACTCCCAGATTTTGTTATTTTTTGTTTTTTTCCAGACAAGTTTTCTCTGTGTAGCCTTGGCTATTCTGGAACTCAGAGACCCACCTGCCTCCAAGTATGGAGATTAAAGAATTGTGCCACAATGTCCAGCTCTGGATTTTTTTTTTTTTCCAGACAGGGTTTCTCTGTGTATCTTCGCGCCTTTCCTGGAACTCACTTGGTAGCCCAGGCTGGCCTCGAACTCACAGAGATCTGCCTGCCTCTGCCTCCAAAAGCTGGGATTAAAGGCGTGGGCCACCACTGCCCGGCTCTGGATTTATTTTTTTAAATGGTGGGGTTTTTTGTTTTGTGTTTGTTTGTTTGTGTTTGGATGGTTGTGAGCCTCCATGTGGTTGCTAGTAATTGAACTCAAGACCTTTGGAAGAGCAGCCAGTGCCCTTAACCACTGAGCCATCTCTCCAGCCCAAAGGTCACAATAACACTAGCTGTCAGACCCACATGATTCCATGGCCCTTGGACCTTGGCATGGGCTCCAAACTTCAAGAGGGATGAAAAGCTTCCTAGCTCTAGTTCAGGGGTGGTTTTCCTAAGTGGTGCTGTATCCAACAAGGATGCAGTGAGGGAGCATCAGCTGGACTTGAGAAGCCTCAAGAGCCTCAAGTCAGGGGACTGTGGGAGCCCACAGGGGCTTCCTAGTGAGAACTTACTCAGGGTCAGAGAATCTGAGCTTGCTTTACCCAGCAGGGCTGCATATCGAGATGATTTGACCATGGGCGTGGTTACCAGGTGTTTGGAAGGGTCTAGGCTTGGCTGTACAGTGTGCTTTGATCTTGCAAGGGGGAGGTCTTTTGCTCCTCCCGATGACATGTTATAAGAAGCCTTTTTCAATAAAGGACGAGGCTGTTGGGTATTGACCCAGGCCATTCTGAAGCTATCCTGTGTTTCTTTCTTCGCATTGGCTAGGTCTGTCTCTCTGTCTGATATTTCCTCATTCCTCTCTCCTCCACCTAAGAAGCCTCCAAAAGATGGGAGCTATACTCCCACAGGGGACTTCCCCAACTTTGGGCTTATAACTTTTCATGCTCCACCCCCAGTCAGCTCCTAATACCTTCCCCCTCCGCATGCCCCCCATTCTGCCTTGCAGGAAGCCCCAGCCCCAGACCTTGAATCCTAATTCAGTGTCTAAAATCACCAGGGGGTGATTGAGCTCCCTTTGCCTCTGCCGAGAGAACCTGGGGGTTTCCTTTTATGTTTAGGAAGGGCTCTGTCTGTGAGCCATGTCACAGACACTGGTCTCTAGCTGCCTTCTGATGGCCTCCAGGCTCATGTAATCCCTCCATGCCAGCTTGATCTAACTATAAAACCTCTCAGTCTTCGGGGAGCCACTTCTGCACGGGCCCAGTTGAGGTGACCTCTGCAAATCTGCAGTTACCTCCAGGCTGTCCTACCTGCTCTTGTTTCTCAACCCTTAGACACCGGGGACCACTCTCCTTTTCTTCCACAAGTCCCTGCTTTCCTTTGCTTCGGTCACCACATTTGTGTGATCTTTTAAAGTCTATTCTTGGTGACTGAAGGGATGGCTCAGTGGTTAAGAGTATGTCCTGTAGCCGGGTGGTGTTGGCACACGCCTTTAATCCCAGCACTCAAGAGGCAGAGGCAGGTGGATCTTTGTGAGTTCGAGGCCAGCCTGGTCTACAGAGAGAGATCCAGGAAAGGCACAAAGCTACTCAGAGAAACCCTGTCTCGAAAAACAAAAACAAGAACAACAACGAAAAAGTATGTCCTGTGGGGCTGGAGAGATGTACCCACTCCTTAGAGCACTGGCTGCTTTTCCAGAGGACCTGGACTCAGTTCCCAGCACCCACATGGCAGCTCACAACCATCTGTAACCTCAGTTTTAGGGAATCCAATGCCCTCTGGCTTCCATGGGCACTGCAAATACATGGTGCCCAGACATGTATACAGGCAAAACACCCATAAACATAAAATTGTTAAAAAAAATTTCAAGGGATGCCTATTTCTCCTTTTCATTCCCAATAGCATGCTATTTTCATTTAGGAGACCTTGACTCAAGCTCTGGCTGTGTCACTGAGAAGTCATGGGGACCAGGCATCTGAGAGTCTTGAAGAGGTCCACGGAGGTAGACCCGGAGTCCCACCTCAGACTCTCTGCTGACTTGCTTCACTGTCTTGGTTGAATCATTTCTTCCTAGGTCTCTTCTCATGCAAACCCAGGAGGCCAGACTCATGGGCTCTAGGATTATATCAGTGCTCTGCCTCCTTGAGCACCCAATTTCCAACCTCCTAGCCTGTCTTTTAGGGAGGAGGAGCTATCCTTGGTGCCGAACCCTTGACTGTTGGACTCCCGGACTGAGTTGGAAAGTTCTCAACACACTTAGAGCTACTGGGCTCAGAACATCTCAGAAGCCCCAGAAACTGTACTCGGAAGATGGCTCAATACATAAAGCTCTTGTCATTCAAACATGAGGACCCAAGTTCAAATCCTCGGGCACTCTGTATCTGTTTATCTAAATCTCTAGGGCAAGAGATGGGATGCCCTGAGGAGACCCCTTGTGCCGTTTCCTCCTCCTTCCCACAGTGCTTAGGGCCAGCCTGTAGTCACATACACCACCTAAACATCAACAAAAAGAGGTTTCAGCAAAAATGTATTATTGTTTAGAAAATGTATTATTTTTTTTAATTTTTATTTATTTATTATGCATACAATGTTCTGCCTGCATCCCTGCAGGCAGGAAGAGGGCACCAGATTTCATTACAGATGGTTGTCAACTATCATGTGGCTGCTGGGAATTGAACTCAGGACCTCTGGAAGAACAGTCAGTGCTCTTAACCTCTGAGCCATCTCTCCAGCCCCTAAAAAATGTATTCTATGTCCCCAAGAATAAGTTCAAATACCTTTCTTTTAGGGGGCTGGAGAGATGGCTCTGTGGGTAAGAGCTCTGGCTGCTCTTCCAGACGACCCAGGTTCAATTTCCAACACCTACATATAGACAGTTGACAACTGTCTATAACTCTAGTCCTAGGATCTCCACCACCACCTTTGGGCCTCCTTGGCCACTAGGCATGCGTGTGATGCAAAGACAAACTCACATACAAAAATGCACAAATTTAAAATGCATTCTGTTTATTAATGTTTATGTGTGGGGCTGATGAGTGGGGACCTGTAGGTGCCAAAGCACACGTGTGTAGATAAGAGGACAACTTAAGGGAGTCAGTTCTCTCCTTCTACATTATGGGTCCCGAGGTTCAAAGTCAGGTTGTCAGGATTGGTGGCAAGTGCCTTTACCCACGGAATTATCTTGCTGACCATAACATAGGTATTAAAAGAAGGCTATGTATTTGTTGGATATTAATGCTTCTATATCAGTTTTATATTCTTTTTTTTTTTTTTTTTTTTTTTTTTTTTTTTTTTTTTTGGTTTTTCAAGACAGGGTTTCTCTGTGTAGCTTTGCGCCTTTCCTAGAGCTCACTTGGTAGCCCAGGCTGGCCTCAATTCACAGAGATCCGCCTGGCTCTGCCTCCCGAGTGCTGGGATTAAAGGCGTGCGCCACCACCGCCCGGCCAGTTTTATATTCTTAATCGTTTCTGTGGGTGTATTTTTCCAGCTTGTTACTCTTACAAGCTTTCCATACTCTATTTTGGTACAGATCATACAGCTGGGTTTTGTGCTTGTGTGTAGGTATGTCTGCGTGGAGAGGACAAAGCTCAGTCTTGAATGTTACTCTTCAGGCACCATCCACCTTGGTGATGTTGTTTGTTTTTAAACTAGGTCAAAATTTATTAACATTGTCATGGCCCTTGAAACAGGTTGCCAAGTCACCGGAAAACTGAAGGCACAAAGCACACTGGCAAACAGGAAAGTATCCAGAGTCCAGCGAGCGACATGTAAAAGGCACACGGACTAGGACAGACTTGTGCGGTTTATCCTCCGGATGCCGTGGTGGCCAGAGACAGAAAGTGGTGCAGGCGCTGATGTTCAGGAAGCGGAGAAGCCATCCTTGAAGTCCTTTGTTACCGCCTTGCTGCAGAGGGTAAAGGTAGAGAACCTTCCAGACTCTGCTGTGGCTGCATGGTGACCTTGTGACTCCATTCTGGGACTTCCCCTCCCTCCCCACCTCCTTTCTTCTCCTCCCTTTCCTCCCCCTTCCTTTCTTTCTTCCTTTCTTTCTTTCTTTTTTTTTTTTTTTTTTTTTTTTTTTGATTTTTCGAGACAGGGTTTCTCTGTGCAGCTTTGCGCCTTTTTTGGAACTCACTTGGTAGCTCAGGCTGGCCTTGAACTCACAGAGATCCGCCTAGCTCTGCCTCCTGAGTGCTGGGATTAAAGGCGTGCACCACCACTGCCCGGCCATGGGCCACTACTGCCTGGCTCTTCCTTCCTTTGTTTCTTCCTTCCTTCCTTCCCTCCTTCATTTTTGTTTTAATATTAGATCTTTCAACTAGGACATTAAAGGCTTTTAAATTTTATAGTTAATCTATTACTATTATTTCATTTATTATTATTATTATTATTAGATGGGGACAGAGGACAATGGCACAGTGTGGAGGTCAGAGGTCAACTTTTGGGGGTCAGATCTCTCTTTCTTCTGGGGCATTCAGGGAGGCACCTCAGGTCATCGGGTATGTGGGGGGGCCTTTACCAGCTGAGCCATCTCAATGGCTCAGGGTTGGTTTTGTTTTTCTTTTAATTTCTTCAATGAGGAGATTGTATCATTGGGAATCATCTCCCTTTTCTCCTTCCTGCCCCGAATGCAAATGTGATGCCCAGGACTGCAGTGGCCATGTTAAGACTATAAAGTCACACAAATACAAGGGCAGAGCATGAGTGCACAGGGTGCCAGGAAGGGAAGAGAGTCCAGATCCTTGGTACCGTCACTCACCCTCTGCCTGGCTCTGCTCTGCTGTGTGGGGGAAATGAACCCTTATCACCTACAGCCGTGGTAGGTTTTTCTGTCACTTGCCTCCTAACAGATTCGGGCTGTTAACCCATGTGCTGGCTTGCTCACATAACCCTGGGGTTCAGATTCCTGTCCTGTTAGTTGAGAGCTTAATACCATCTCCTGGGACTGGCACTTGGGTCACTGGGGACACCCAGCTGTCCACACCTGCCCACCGCAGTGGGAGTCTCTTCCTGCCTCACTCACCGAGGCCTCATGGTCTCAGGCACACTCCTGTCTGAGTGATGTACAGTGTTCTGCCTGCATATACACCTGCCGGCCAGAAGATGGCACCAGATCTCATTACAGATGGTTGTGAGCCACCAATGTGGTTGCTGTGTATTGAACTCAGGACCTTTGGAAGAGCAGCCACTGCTCTTAACCGCTGAGCCATCTCTCCAGCCCGAAACAGAGTCTCTTACAGGCTTGGAACTCACCAAGTAGGCTGGGTTCCCTGGCCCCTGAGCCTCAGGGATCCACCTGCCTGGTCCCCTCCATAGCACTGAGATCAAAAGCACGCACTGCCACGCCAAGGTCTGAATCTGAACTCAGGTCCTCATGCGTGGGTGGCAAACGCTTTACTACCTGAGCAACCTCTCCAGCTCCCATATAGCCGGGTGAAGAAAGAAATCAAAACATTCTGCTTATTGCTAGACGACCTCAGGCAGACCTAAGAGAGAGGCCTCAGGGGGAGTCTTGTATTTTCTTATGTGTTTTGTAATTTTCTGTGAGTTGTATAAAGCTTCCCCTTCACTAATGAGGTAATGTTTCCATCCGCAGGAATGTTTCTTTGTTTAAGGGGGAGTGGTCCAGACATGGTTTGTCTGTGTAGCCTTGACTGTCCTGGAACTCACAGAGATACATCGCCCTCTGCCTCTGTCTGAATATGTGAGTGATGGCACCCGGGGAGGCCAGGGTCGCAGAATCCCAGAACTAGAGTTACAGATGGTTGTGAGCATTATGTGGGTGCCGGGAATCGCACCCAGGTCCTCTGGAAGAGCAGCCAGTGCTGTCAATCACTGAACCATCTCTCCAGCTTCCAATTTTTATCTTAAAAACAAAATGAGGAAGCAAACAGAAATAAAGTGCAGCTCTTTTTAACTTTTTTGTTTGTTTGTTTGTTTTCTGTTTATTTTTTTTGGTTTTTTGAGACAGGGTTTGTCTGTGTAGCTTTGCGCCTTTCCTGGAACTCACTCTGCAGTCCAGGCTGGCCTCGAACTCACAGAGATCCACCTGACTCTGCCTCCTGAGTGCTGGGATTAAAGGTGTGCGCCACCACTGCCCCGCCTTTTTAATATTGTTAATTAACTGTGGTGGCACACGCCTCTAATCCCACAACTCAGGAGGCAGAGGCCGGTGGGTCTCTAAATTCAAGGCCAGCCTGGTCTACAGCATGCTTAGTCCCCAGTTGGTGAATTGTTTAAGAAGGATTAGAAGGATTGGGGGATGTGGCCTTATTAGACAGAGCAGTGTTTCAATGGGGGTGAGCTTTGAGGTTTCAAAAGCCCACACTAGGCCCAGTGTCTCTGTCCCTCTGCCTGCTGCCTGTGGATCAGGATGTAACCGGGTCCAGTCTCTCTCTCCCTCTCTCTCTCTCTCTTTCTCTCTCTCTCTCTCCCCCCCCCAATACCTGTGGATCGGGATGTAAAAGTGCTCCAGTAATGTGCCTGTCTGCATCTCATCATGATGCTAGTGGACTAACTTTCTAAAACTAAGCAAGCTCCCAATTAAATGATTGTTTTTTTTCTTTTTTGAGACAGGGTTTCTGTGTAGCCTTGCCTATCCTGGAACTCACTTTGTAGACCAGGCTGGCCTTGAACTCACAGATTCTCCTACCTCCGCCCCCCAAGTGCTGAGATTAAAGGCATGTACCATTACCACCCGACAAATGTTTTCTTTTTATGAGTTGCCTTTATCATGGTATTGCTTCACAGCAATAGAACCAAGTAACCAAGACACATGGCACATGCCTGTAATTCCAATACTTGGGAAGCTGAAGCAGCTGGATCACGAATTTGAGGCCAGCCTGAATTATATGGCAAGACCCTGTCTTAAAAAACTAAACTATGGCCAGGTAGCATGCTCCTTTAATCCCAGAATTTGGAAGGCAGAGGCAGGAGAATTTCTTGAGTTCAAGGCCAGCCTGGTCTACATGTAGAGAGCAAAAAGCCTTGTGCACAAAGGTAAGCACTGGAGAAGCCAGGACAGTTAAACACACAGCTTATCTCTTCAGTGTATGAAGTGCATAGCTGCTCTTCCTGGGATGCTGGGACTGCTGAGTTTCACAACCTGGCGATCCTTTGCTGTCTAGGAGACGGGCTGGGCCAGGACTCCCAGAATTGACGTTTTTACTTACCAAGACCTTTTTCCCCTAAATCTTGAGCATTGCTTTTAGACCATAAACCCACTCTTATAAGTGATGTCACTTAGGCTTTACAACAGTCTAAGTGACTTCTATGTTATCTTAGGGCCATGCCAATCCTGACACCACAGGCATTATGTTTACCTCAATCAAACTCCCTAGACCCTAAATCTGGGGCACTATCTCTGCATCAACAGGACCTATTCTTGTGAAAGAAGCCAGATGGACTTTGTAAGGAATCTCAATGTAAACATGTCTTAAATTGATGTGCATGCAGGGCGTTGGTGGCGCACGCCTTTAATCCCAGCACTCGGGAGGCAGAGCCAGGCGGATCTCTGTGAGTTCGAGGCCAGCCTGGGCTACCAAGTGAGCTCCAGGAAAGGCGCAAAGCTACACAGAGAAACCCTGTCTCGAAAAACCAAAAAAAAAAAAAAAAAAAAAAAAAATTGATGTGCACATGGGACTGAGTTAATCACTATCTGAATACTTTTTTCAAAAATTGTGCTGTGCCTAAATACAGTTAAAATAAAATGGTCTGGGCCAGACTCCAGAAGTCCTGGTCCAGCATGAGTGACAATATAATCGAGTGGATTTTTTTCTCTGCCTGCTGCAAAGCCTGCAGGGGAATCACCACAGTCTACAGATTGGAGTTCCAGGACAGCCAGGACTACACAGAGAAATCCTCTCTCAAAAAAACCAGCCAAACCAACCAACCAACCAACCAACCAACCAACCAAAAAACCCCACTGAACTATGGGGACTAGAGAGATGGATCCGAAGTTAAGAGTACTTACTACTCTTCCAGAAGACCCAAGTTCAAGTCCCAGCAGCCACAGGACAGCTCACAAACACCTGTAATTCCAGTTCTAGAGGATCCACCCACTGGGTGATCATGCATCTGCAGCATCATCATTCAGGGTGGTGACAGTTGGATCCCCTGGGCTCACCGGGAAGGCTGTTAAGCCAAAGCAGCAAGCTCTGGTTCCTCTGAGAGACCTTGTCTTAAACAAAAGATGGAAGCTGGGCATGGCGGCACACTCCTTTAATCTCGGCACTCAGGAGGCAGAGGTAGGTGGATCTCTGTGAATTCAAAGTCAGCCAGGTCTACATTGAAAAAGCAGCTGGAACTACACAGAGAGACCTTGTCTGAAACCATCCTACCTCCCAACCCCAAAAAAGAAAGACAAACCACAAAGAGACCTAGAGCAAGCAGGAATGGCATAAATCTTAATTATCTCTTACCAGAAAGTTAACAAAGCACTCAAAGTATAGACTGGGTCTATCAAAGGGACAAGAGCCAGCTCAAAGGGGACCCAAGGGCCGAATCTGCAGCAGCATTTCTCATAATGGCTTTATTGAGGTATGATGCACAGTATATAATTTATGTTGCACACAACTAATTCACTTAAAGTATAAAGTCCAGACTGGGTACAGTGACACATACCAGTAATCCCAGCACTTGAGAGACAGAGGCAGGAGCATCATCACAAGTTTGAGGGTAGCCTGGACCATACAATGAGACACTGTCTCAATTACTGTGTCTGTGTGTGTGTGTGTGTGTGTGTGTGTGTGTGAATGTATACCATGTGTGTGTGTGTGTGTGAATGTATGCTGTGTGTGTGTGAATGTATACCGTGTGTGTGTGTGTGTGTGTGTGAATGTATACCGTGTGTGTGTGTGTGAATGTATACCGTGTGTGTGTGTGTGTGTGTGTGAATGTATACCATGTGTGTGTGTGTGTGAATGTATACCATGTGTGTGTGTGTGTGTGTGAATGTATACCGTGTGTGTGTGTGTGTGTGTGTGTGTGTGAATGTATACCGTGTGTGTGTGTGTGTGTGTGTGTGTGTGAATGTATACCATGTGTGTGGTGCCTTTAGAGGCCAGGAGAGGGTGTTGTCACTCTAGTGTTACAATTAGAATATAGAGGGGCCCAGATGAATTCGGATTTCGCGTAAATGGCTAAAATTATTTAACACATTGATACAGCCCTCCCAACTTTGACTCGGAATGTTCCCTGAAGATAGACCTCTTGGAAAGGGAAACTGGAAGGTCCAGCTTGCCCTCTAAGCACCTCAGGGTGCCTTTGGTTGACAGTGACACACACACCAGCATGTGACCCTATCCAGCTTCCAAGCACACCTCTCTGGCCCAAGCTCCTAGCAGCCCAAGGTCTTCTGTGAGGCTTCTGTTTGCCAGTGTGTTTTGTGCCTACAGTTTTTGGGTTACTTGGCAACCTGTTTCAAGGGCCATGACAGTGCTAATAAATTTTGACCCATTAAAAAAAAAAAAACCTTCACCAAGGTGGATGGTGCCTGAAGAGTAACCTTTGTCCTCTCCATGCACACATATCTACACACAAGCACAAAATCCAGCTGTATGATCTGTACCAAAATAGAGTATGGAAAGCTTGTAAGAGTAACAAGCTGGAAAAAATACACCCAATGAAACTATTAAGAAAATAAAACTGATATAGAAGCATTAATATCCAACAAATACGTAGCCCTCTTTTAATACCTATGTTAGGGTCAGCAAGATAATTCCATGGGTAAAGGCACTTGCCACCAATCCTGACAACCTGACTTTGAACCTCGGGACCCATAATGTAGAAGGAGAGAACTGACTCCCTTAAGTTGTCCTCTTATCTACACACTTGTGCTTTGGCACCTACAGGTCCCCACTCATCAGCCCCACACATCATAAACATTAATAAACAGAATGCATTTTAAATTTGTACAGATATGTGTGTGAGTTTGTCTTTGCATCACACGCATGCCTAGTGGCCACGAGGCCTGAAGGTGGTGGTGGAGACCCTAGGACTAGAGTTATAGGCAGTGGTCAACTGTCTATATGTAGGTGCTGGAAATTGAACCTGTTCGTGTGGAAGAGAAGCGCCCTAAAAGAAAGAAAGAAAGGTTTTTGAACTTATTCTTGGAGACATAAAATACATTTTTTAAACAATAATACATTTTGCTGAAACCTCTTTTTGTTGATGTTTAGGTGGTATATGTGACTACAGGCTGGCCCTAAGCACTGTGGGAAGGAGGAGGAAACGGCACAAGGGGTCTCCTCAGGGCATCCCATCTCTTGCCCTAGAGATTTAGATAAAGAGATACAGAGTGCCCGAGGATTTGAACTTGGGTCCTCATGTTTGAATGACAAGAGCTTTATCCATTGAGCGGTCTTCCGAGTACAGTTTCTGGGGCTTCTGAGATGTTCTGAGCCCAGTAGCTCTAAGTATGTTGAGAACTTTCCAACTTAGTCCGGGAGTCCAACAGTCAAGGGTTCGGCACCAAGGATAGCTCCTCTTCCCTAAAAGACAGGCTAGGAGGTTGGAAATTGGGTGCTCAAGGAGGCAGAGCACTGATATAATCCTAGAGCCCATGAGTCTGGCCTCCTGGGTTTGCATGAGAAGAGACCTAGGAAGAAATGATTCAACCAAGACAGTGAAGCAAGTCAGCAGAGAGTCTGAGGTGGGACTCCGGGTCTACCTCCGTGGACCTCTTCAAGACTCTCAGATGCCTGGTCCCCATGACTTCTCAGTGACACAGCCAGAGCTTGAGTCAAGGTCTCCTAAATGAAAATAGCATGCTATTGGGAATGAAAAGGAGAAATGGCATCCTTTGAAAAAATTTTAAACAATTTAATGTTTATGGGTGTTTTGCCTGTATACATGTCTGGGCACCATGTATTTGCAGTGCCCATGGAAGCCAGAGGGCATTGGATCCCCTAAAACTGAAGTTACAGATGGCTGTGAGCTGTCATGTGGGTGCTGGAAACTGAGCCCAGGTCCTCTGGAAAAGCAGCCAGTGCTCTAAGGAGCACAGGACATACTTTTTTGTTGTTGTTTTTGTTTTTGTTTTTCGAGACAGGGTTTCTCTGTGTAGCTTTGGTGCCTTTCCTGGATCTCTCTCTGTAGACCAGGCTGGCCTCCAACTCACAAAGATCTGTCTGCCTCCCGAGTGCTGGGATTAAAGGCGTGCACCACCACCGCCCCGCTACAGGACACACTCTTAACCACTGAGCCATCCCTTCAGTCACCAGGAACAGACTTTAAAAGACCACACAACTGTGGTGACCAAAGCAAAGCAAAGTGGGGACTTGTGGAGGGAAAGGAGAGTGGCCCCCAGTGTCTAAGGGCTGAGAAACAAGAGCAGGTAGGACAGCCTGGAGGTAACTGCAGATTTGCAGAGGTCACCTCAACTGGACCTGTGCAGAAGTGGCTCCCCGAAGACTGAGAGGTTTTATAGTTAGATCAAGCTGGCATGGAGGGATTACATGAGCCTGGAGGCCATCAGAAGGCAGCTAGAGACCAATGTCTGTGACATGGCTCACAGACAGAGCCCTTACTAAACATAAAGGTTCTGTGGGCAGAGGCAAAGGGAGCTCAATCACCCCCTGGTGATTTTAGACACTGAATTAGGATTCAAGGTCTGGTGCTGGGACTTCCTGCAAGGCAGAATGGGGGCCATGCGGAGGGGGAAGGTATTAGGGTCTGACAGGGCGTGGAGCATGAAAGGTTATAAGGCAAAGTTGGGGAAGTCCCCATGGGAGTATAGCTCCCATCTTTTGGAGGCTTCTTAGGTGGAGGAGAGAGGAATGAGGAAATATCAGAGAGAGAGACAGACCTAGCCAATGAGAAGAAAGAAACACAGGATAGCTTCAGAATGGCCTGGGTCAATACCCAACAGCCTTGTCCTTTATTGAAAAGGGCTTCTTATAACATGCCAAGGGGACGAGCAAAAGACTTCCCACTCGCAAGATCAATGCACACCGTACAGCCAAGCCTAGACCCTTCCAAACACCTGGTAACCACGCCCATGGTCAAATCATCTCGATATGCAGCCCTGGTGAGTAAGGCAAGCTCAGGTTCTCTGACCCTGAGTAAGTTCTCACTAGGAAGCCCCTGTGGGTTCTCACAGTGCCCTGACTTGAGGCTCTTGAGGCTTCTCAAGTCCAGCTGCTGCTCCCTCACTGCATCCTTGTTTGATACAGCACCACTTAGGAAAACCACCCCTGAACTAGAACTAGGAAGCTTTTCATCCCTCTTGAAATGTGGAGCCCATCCCAAGGTCCAAGGGCCATGGATCATGTGGGTCTGACAGCTAGTGTTATCGTGACCTTTGATGAAGGACCAAGATGCCAGCCAGACTGCAGAGTGTTGTAGAGCACCTGCGTGGATGAGAGGACCAGCAACACACACACACACACACACACACACACACACACACACACACACACACACCACACACACGGTGGGTTGGTGGTGCCATGCAACAAACAAGAAAAGCCACCCAAAACAACACACTCAGAAAAGAAGACAAAAACAGGGCTGGAGAGTTGGCTTAGAGGTTAAGGGCACTGGCTGCTCTTCCAAAGGTCCTGAGTTCAATTCCCAGCAACTCACAGCCATCTGGATTGAGATCTGGTGCCCTCTTCTGGCCTGCAGGAATACATGCAGACAGAACACTGTATATACATAATAAATACATAAATGTTAAAAAGAAGACAACAAAAACAAACAAACAAACAAAAACAAAACAAAACAAAAACTCACCATTTAAAAATTTAACTCCAGTGCTGGGCATGGTGGCACAATTCTTTAATCGCAGTACCTGGAGGCAGGTGGCTCTCTGAGTTCCAGGATAGCCAAGGCTACACAGAGAAACCTTGTCGGGTAAAAACAAACAAAAAATTACAAAATCTGGGAGTGGTGGCCCAAACTCGTAATTCCAGCACTCAGGATGCTGAGGCAGGAGGATTTCAAGTTCAAAGCCAGTATGGACTGTAACAGGGCACTAGACCCTAGTAGGCTTCCAGACCTTAGCAGAACTGACTCCATGATGGCAGCACCATTCAGGATGTAAAACTCGGCATGTAGACAACACCACCTGCCTGAACTAAAACAAAGGCCTGCTCCATCAAAGTCCACAGTTCTGGCAAAGTCTCTAAATGTATTATCTTGCTTTTTGCTTTTGTAGTTCTGCTTCTGGCTAACTTCTTGTTAGCTGAAGTGTGTCAACCCAGGGTATGGGTTTTGTGCTTAAAAGCTCACCCTGAGAAAGGTTCAGGGGTACACTGGGATCCCAAACAGGCAGTGTAGCAGCTGGCCGGCTTAACACAGACTTTCCATTGGCTTAAACCCTTGTCTGAGCAGTCTTACCTGGTGACTACCCTATAACATGGACTATATACTGAGTCCCAGACGCCTTACCTCAGAAAAAGGGGGAAAGAAATGAAGGAAGGAAGGAAGGAGTGAAGGAAGGAAGGAAGGAAGGAAGGAAGGAAGGAAGGAAGGAAGGAAGGAAGGAAGAATCCAAGCCACACCACGGGAAATGTGCTTCTCACATATGAAGAGCTCTTAGATGCCACACCTACAATCCCAGGACCTGGGAAACCGAGGCAGAAATCACAAATTTGAAGCCAGGCAGGGCTATGTTGAGAAATCTTGTTTATAAACTAATTAGCTACTTAATTAACTACGAATACGAAAGTCTGGGCTTTTCTTGTGTGTGTTTACGTCATCATGTTTTCTTGGACAAAGAGCAGAGCGCCGGCCTCCAAGAGCTCCCTCCGGTCCTTCACTTGCAATGTAAGAGGAAGTCCCCAGCCTCTCCCACAGGGGTCCTTGGACAGCTCCGGGGTGGAGTTGGCTCGCGGCGGCCACGCCCCTCCGCGGCGGGGCGGGGCGGAGTATGCAAATCTCTCGGAGACCATGATCCCGTTGGGGAGAAAAGCGAGGGTCTCTCACGCACGCGAAGTTTCTTGTGAAACCTGCGGGGCATTAGAAATTTGTCGCAGAGGCTATCGGTGGTGATGGGAGAGGAGGGGGGCACAGAAGGAAGACAGAGCCACGCTGGAAGCTCACCACGAGTTCAAGAGGGAGGATGAGAGTAAGGCATGGTTCCGGGCGGTGTGGTGAGCATCGCTTCTCGGCCTTTTGGCTAAGATCAAGTGTAGTATCTGTTCTTATCAGTTTAATATCTGATACGTCCTCTATCCGAGGACAATATATTAAATGGATTTTTGGAAGTAGGAGTTGGAATAGGAGCTTGCTCCGTCCACTCCGCGCATCGACCTGGTATTGCAGTACCTCCAGGAACGGTGCACCCCCTCGGGGGAATCTCTGACGCTGGTTTAAAGGGAAGTTCGTGTACAATCTTTACCTATTAGCTTCTGTTTAGACTTCATGTGTATCTCTGCTTCTTTTGTTCCCTTCAGAACCTTGAACCTCTGTTGTTTCCAAACATTTTGGCTGTCGTGAAACTGTGTGGGGTGGCCTGCCTTTGAACTCAAAGATGAGCCTCCCAAGCGCTAGAATTGTAAGGCATATGTTACCATACCCTGCATTTGCTCCTCCTTGTGTTTCCAGGTGTTATTCCTCTTGGTACTGGAACTCAGATGTCTGCCTGTCTTTGTTTTCTGAACCATTTTTTTTTTGGTTCCCCCCTCCCCCCTCGAGCCAGGGTTTCTCTGTATATCCCTGACTGTCCTGGAACTCACTTTGTAGGCCAGAACTGCCTGCTTCTGCCTCCTGAGGGTTGGGACAAAAACCGTTTGGACACTACTGCCCGGCTTAAATTATTTTAAAGGTTCAACTTTGAGCCGGTGGCGGTGGTTTACAACCTTTAATCTCAGCGTTTGGGCACAGGTGCAGGTTGATGTCTGAGTTAAAGGACAGCCAGGGCGACCTTGCATTTGAAAAACAAAGGAGGGGCTAGAGATGGCTGAGAAGTTAAGCACACTGCTCCTTCAGAGGACCTGGGTTCAATTCCCAGCGCCCATGTAGTGCCTCACAATGTCTGTAACTCCAGGGGATATGACACCTCATACAGACATACATGCAGGGAGAACACCAATGCATGTGAAATTTAACCCCTAAAAATGAATTTTTTAAAATTTCATTTTATTTATGTGTGTGTTGCTGTGAGCCAAGTGCATGTCTGGTGCCTGTGGAGGTCTGAAGATTATCCACTCCTCTGGAACAGGACAAAAAGAAAAAAACCAAAAACACCACCATAATAACTAAACTAATTAATACATGCGGTGACAGAGAATGGTTCAATGGGAAGTAGGGTAGTAGTACCTTGTCCCTTCGCCCTGAGTGGCAGCTGCTGTCCCTAGGAACTGCCACTGGTCCTGTTTTCCAGAAACAAAACTGCAAATCACTTTATATTGAATATGTCTCTGTAAATCGCTAATATGGTCAGCAGCTACCTTAGTACACAGACGCTTGATCCTGAAGAATTAAATGAATTAAATTCAGCTGTCTTTGATATTTTACTTTCTGTCATACAAAAGTAGCTGGAAACACATTTAAATGTTATCCAGTTAAACGGAATCCTCCCCCCCACCCCCAGGCTATGAGGATAGAGTATCTTTTTTTTTTTTTTTTTTTTTCGGTGTTTCGAGACAGGGTTTCTCTGTGTAGCTTTGTGCCTTTCCTGGAACTCACTTGGTAGCCCAGGCTGGCCTGGAACTCACAGAGATCCTCCTGGCTCTGCCTCCCGAGTGCTGGGATTAAAGGCGTGTGCCACCACCGCCCGGCCTGAGGATAGAGTATCTTATTAACAGTTTATTCAGCTGGTCATAGTGGCTTGGACTGTAATCTTCGAATTTTGAGAGACTGAGGCAGAACTATTGCCCAAAGTTCAAGTCTGCTCAGTGGATTCTAGGCCCGTTTGGATTACAGAGTGAAATCACTGCTTCAAAATTAAAACAACACAACAAAAATCAGGTTATTGGTCTGACAGTCTTTAAATACTTGGAAGCCAGACCTCACTCTGTAGACCAGGCTGGCCTAGATCTCAGAGAGATCCACCTGGCTCTGCCTCCCGAGTGCTGGGATTAAAGGCTCGGGCCACCACTGCCCGGCCCACATTCACAATTTACCCACTGTTGAATCCTCTAGTTCTTTGAATAGAAAGGAATCCAACCAGGGTTCGTGTTTGTCAAAGCTGCAAGTCTAGGGTGAGGGCCTTCTGGTCTCCTTTGAGTGTTAATATCAACCCTGCAAGGATTTTATGTTATGGGACACTTACAAGAGGCAGGGTTTGCAGCATGCATGGTCCAGGCCATGGAAGCTTCCCCTCCTGCCTCGTGTTTCCTTTTATAGAAGTAAATTTTGCTTTTAGAGACAAATGGTGCTTCATAAAATGGCTCCCCTCCCCGAACGGTCCTCTTCTGGGGTTCTGCCTACTTCAGTCAATTCCCAAAAATGCCATCTCTCAGGCAGTGAAGGGGGGAGGCAGGCGCCACACAGCTCTGCTCTGAGAATTCCCTTTACTCTCGGTCAAACTCTCCATCCTGTTTCCGAGGGAGAACGACTAACTTTCTCCTTGTTACAGACAGCAGACATCTCTCAGACTTTTTGATGACAAATGATATTGAGAGATTGTCACCTTCTCAGGGAGGTGACAGTTGGTCATATCCTCATTCACAGATGGTTAATCTGATCCCAAATGTTTTTCTTTTGTGTGTGTTGGGGGTGGGGCAGGTACAGGAAAGCAGTTCTTCTTGGATGCCAGAGGAGTCAGGTCCCTCTGGAGCTGGAGTTACAGGTGGAGTGATGCTGTGAATGTGTTGCTCTAAAAGGAGATGGATGGTATTAAGCTCCCAACTAACAGAACAGGAATCTGAACCCCAGGGTTTTGTGAGCAAGCCAGCACATGGGTTAACAGCCCGAATCTGTTAGGAGGCAAGTGACAGAAAAACCTACCACGGCTGTAGGTGATAAGGGTTCATTTCCCCCACACAGCAGAGCAGAGCCAGGCAGAGGGTGAGTGACGGTACCAAGGACCTGGACTCTCTTCCCTTCCTGGCACCCTGTGCACTGATGCTCTGCCCTTGTATTTGTGTGACTTTATAGTCTTAACATGGCCACTGCAGCCCCGGGCATCACATTTGCTTTCGGGGCAGAAAAGAGAAAAGGGAGATGATTTCCAATGATACAGTCTCCTCGTTGAAGAAATTAAAAGAAAAACAAACCCAACCCTTAGCCATTGAGATGGCTCAGCTGGTAAAGACCCGGCCCCACAGAACTGATGACCTGAGGTGCCTCCCTGAATGCCCCAGGAGAAAGAGAGATCTGACCCCCAAAAGTTGACCTCTGACCTCAACACTGTGCCATAGTCCTCTGTCCCCATCTAATAATAATAATAATAATAATAATAATAATACAAATGAAATCATAGTAATAGATTAACTATAAAATTTAAAAGCCTTTAATGTCCTAATTGAAAGATCTAATAAATGAAACAAAAATGAAGGAAGGAAAGAAGGAAGGAAGGAAGGAAGGAAGGAAGAAAGGAAGGAAGGAAGGAAGGAACAAAAAAAGGAAGGGGAGAGGAAAGGGAGGAGAAGAAAGGAGGTGTGGAGGGAGGGGAAGTCCCAGAATGGAGTCACAAGGTCACCATGCAGCCACAGCAGAGTCTGGAAGGTTCTCTACCTTTACCCACTGCAGCAAGACAGTAACAAAGGATTTCAAGGATGGCTTCTCCGCTTGCTGAACGACAGCGTCTGCACCACTTTCTGTCTCTGGCCACCCCGGCATCCAGAGGACAAACAGCACAAGTCTGTCCTAGTCCATGTGCCTTTTACATGTCGCTCCCTGGACTCTGGATACTTTCCTGTTTGCCAGTGTGTTTTGTGCCTTCAGTTTTCGGGTGACTTGGCAACCTGTTTCAAGGGCCACTACAGTGTTAATAAATTTTGACCCAGTTTAAAAACAAACAAACAAGCCGGGCGGTGGTGGCGCACGCCTTTAATCCCAGCACTCGGGAGGCAGAGCCAGGCGGATCTCTGTGAGTTCGAGGCCAGCCTGGGCTACCAAGTGAGTCCCAGGAGAGGCGCAAAGCTACACAGAGAAACCCTGTCTCAAAAAACCAAAAAAAAAAAAAAAACAAAAAAAAAACAAAACAAACAAACAAACAAACAAACAAACAAACAAACAACATCAACAGGGTGGATGGTGCCTGAAGAGTAACATTCAAGACTGACCTTTGTCCTCTCCATGCACACATATCTACACAAATGCACAAAATCCAGCTGTATGATCTGTACCAAAATAGAGTATGGAAAGCTTGTAAGAGTAACAAGCTGGAAAAATACACCCACAGAAACTATTAAGAAAATAAAACTGATATAGAAGCATTAATATCCAACAAATATGTAGCCTTCTTTTAATACCTATGTTAAGGTCAGCAAGATAATTCCGTGGGTAAAGGCACTTGCCACCAATCCTGACAACCTGACCTTGAACCTGGGCACCCATAATGTAGAAGGAGAGAACTGACTCCCTTAAGTTGTCCTCTTATCTCCACACATGTGCTTTGGCACCTACAGGTCCCCACTCATCAGCCCCACACATCATAAACATTAATAAACAGAAGGCATTTTAAATTTGTGCATATATAGGTGTGAGTTTGTCTTTGCATCACACGCATGCCTAGTGGCCAAGGAGGCCCGAAGGTGGTGGTGGAGACCCTAGGACTAGAGTTATAGACAGTGGTCAACTGTCTATATGTAGGTGTTGGAAATTGAACCTGGGTCGTCTGGAAGAGCATCCAGAGCTCTTACCCATGGAGCCTTCTCTGCAGCCCCCTAAAAGAAAGGTATTTGAACTTATTCTTGGAGACATAGAATACATTTTTTAGGCGCTGGAGAGATGGCTCAGAGGTTAAGAGCACTGACTGTTCTTTCAGAGGTCCTGAGTTCAGTTCCCAGCAGCCACATGATAGTTGACAACCATCTGTAATGAAATCTGGTGCCCTCTTCCTGCCTGCAGGGATGCAGGCAGAACATTGTATGCATAATAAATAAATAAAAATTTAAAAAAAGAATACATTTTTTAAACAATAATACGTTTTGCTGAAACCTCTTTTTGTTGATGTTTAGGTGGTGTATGTGACTACAGGCTGGCCCTAAGCACTGTGGGAAGGAAGAGGAAACGGCACAAGGGGTCTCCTCAGGGCATCCCATCTCTTGCCCTAGAGATTTAGATAAACAGATACAGAGTGCCTGAGGATTTGAACTTGGGTCCTCATGTTTGAATGACAAGAGCTTTATGTATTGAGCCATCTTCCTAGTACAGTTTCTGGGGCTTCTGAGATGTTCTGAGCCCAGTAGCTCTAAGTGTGTTGAGAACTTTCCAACTTAGTCCGGGAGTCCAACAGTCAAGGGTTCGGCACCAAGGATAGCTCCTCCTCCCTAAAAGACAGGCTAGGAGGTTGGAAATCGGGTGCTCAAGGAGGCAGAGCACTGATATAATCCTAGAGCCCATGAGTCTGGCCTCCCAGGTTTGCATGAGAAGAGACCTAGGAAGAAATGATTCAACCAAGACAGTGAAGCAAGTCAGCAGAGAGTCCGAGGTGGGACTCCGGGTCTACCTCCGTGGACCCTCTTCAAGACTCTCAGATGCCTGGCCCCCATGACTTCTCAGTGACACAGCCAGAGCTTGAGTCAAGGTCTCCTAAATGAAAATAGCATGCTATTGGGAATGAAAAGGAGAAATAGGCATCCTTTGAAATTTTTTTTTAAACAATTTAATGTTTATGGGTGTTTTTCCTGTATACATGTCTGGGCACCATGTATTTGCAGTGCCCATGGAAGCCAGAGGGCATTAGATCCCCTAAAACTGAAGTTACAGATGGTTGTGAGCTGCCATGTGGGTGCTGGGAACTGAGCCCGGGTCCTCTGAAAAAGCAGCCAGTGCTCTAAGGAGTGGGAACATCTCTCCAGCCCCACAGGACATACTTTTTTGTTGTTGTTCTTGTCTTTGTTTTTTTGAGACAGGTTTTCTCTGTGTAGCTTTGGTGCCTTTCCTGGATCTCTCTCTGTAGACCAGGCTGGCCTCGAACTCACAAATATCCACCTGCTTCTGCCTCTCAGGTGCTGGGATTAAAGGCGTGCGCCAACACCACCCAGCTACAGGACACACTCTTAACCACTGAGCCATCCCTTCAGTCACCAGAAACAGACTTTAAAAGACCACACAAATGTGCTGCCCGAAGCAAAGGAAAATGGGGACTCTTGGAGGGAAAGGAGAGTGGTCCCCAGTGTCTAAGGGCTGAGAAACAAGAGCAGATAGGACAGCCTGGAGGTAACTGCAGATTTGCAGAGGTCACCTCAACTGGGCCCGTGCAGAAGTGGCTCCCCGAAGACTGAGAGGTTTTATAGTTAGATCAAGCTGGCATGGAGGGATTACATGAGCCTGGAGGCCATCAGAAGGCAGCTAGAGACCAATGTCTGTGACATGGCTCACAGACAGAGCCCTTACTAAACATAAAGGAAACCCCCAGGTTCTCTCGGCAGAGGCAAAGGGAGCTCAATCACCCCCTGGTGATTTTAGACACTGAATTAGGATTCAAGGTCTGGTGCTGGGACTTCCTGCAAGGCAGAATGGGGGCCATGCGGAGGGGGAAGGTATTAGGGTCTGACGGGGCGTGGAGCATGAAAGGTTATAAGGCAAAGTTGGGGAAGTCCCCATGGGAGTATAGCTCCCATCTTTTGGAGGCTTCTTAGGTGGAGGAGAGAGGAATGAGGAAATATCAGACAGAGAGACAGACCTAGCCAATGAGAAGAACACAGGATAGCTTCAGGATGGCCAGGGTCAATACCCAACAGCCTTGTCCTTTATTGAAAAGGGCTTTTTATAACATGCCAAGGGGAGGAGCAAAAGACCTCCCCCTCGCAAGATCAAAGCACACCGTACAGCCAAGCCTAGACCCTTCCAAACACCTGGTAACCACGCCCATGGTCAAATCATCTCGATATGCAGCCCTGGTGAGTAAGGCAAGCTCAGGTTCTCTGACCCTGAGTAAGTTCTCACTAGGAAGCCCCTGTGGGTTCTCACAGTCCCCTGACTTGAGGCTCTTGAGGCTTTTCAAGTCCAGCTGCTGCTCCCTCACTGCATCCTTGTTTGATACAGCACCACTTAGGAAAACCACCCACCCCTGAACTAGAACTAGGAAGCTTTTCATCCCTCTTGAAATGTGGAGCCCATCCCAAGGTTCAGAGGACCATGAAATCATGTGGGTCTGACAGCTAGTGTTATCGTGACCTTTGATGAAGGACCAATATGCCAGCCAGACTGCAGAGTGGTAGTAGAGCACCTGTGTGGATGAGAGCCCCAGCAACACACACACACACACACACACACACACACACACACACACACACTCACACACACACAGAGACACACAGACACACACACACAGACACACACACACTCACACACACACAGACACACACACACACACACACAGACACACACACTCACACACACACAGACACACACACACATATACACACACATACACACACACACACACACACACACACACACACACACACACACGGTGGGGTGGTGGTGCCATGCAACAAACAAGAAAAGCCACCCAAAACAACACACTCAGATAAAGACGACAAAAACAGGGCTGGAGAGTTGGCTCAGTGGTTAAGGGCACTGGTCGCTCTTCCAAAGGTCCTGAGTTCAATTCCCAGGAACCACATGGTAGCTCACAACCATCCATAAAGAGATCTGGTGCCCTCTTCTGGTCTTCAGGAATACATGCAGACAGAACACTGTATACATAATAAATACATAAATCTTAAAAAGAAGACAGCAAAAACAAAAAACAAACAAAAAACCCCACCATTTGAAAAAATAAATTCAGAGCTGGCCATGGTGGCACAATTCTTTAATCTCAGTACTTGGAGGCAGGTGGGTCTCTGAGTTCAAGGATAGCCAAGGCTACACAGAGAACATTGTCTGGAAAAAACAAACAAAAAATAACAAAATCTAGGGGTGGTAGTCCAAACTCGTAATTCCAGCACTCAGGTTGCTGAGGCAGGAGGATTTCAAGTTCAAAGCCAGTATGGACTGTAACAGGGCACTAGACCCTAGTAGGCTTCCAGGCCTTAGCAGAACTGACTCCATGATGGCAGCACCATTCAGGATGTAAAACTCGGCATATAGACAACACCACCTGCCTGAACTAAAACAAAGGCCTGCTCCATCAAAGTCCACAGTTCTGGCAAAGTCTATAAATGTAGTAATCTTGATTTTTGGCTTTTGCAATTCTGCTTCTGGCTAACTTCTTGTTAGCTGAAGTGTGTCAACCCAGGGTATGGGTTTTGTGCTTAAAAGCTCACCCTGGGAAAGGTTCAGGGGTACACTGGGATCCCAAACAGGCAGTGTAGCTGCTGGCCGGCTTAACACAGACTTTCTATTTGGTTAAACCCTTGTCTGAGCAGTCTTACCTGGTGACTACCCCATAACATGGACTATATACTGAGTCCCAGAATGCCTTACCTCAGAAAAAGGGGAAAGGAAGGAAGGAAGGAAGGAAGGAAGGGAGGGAGGGAGGGAGGGAGGGAGGGAGGGAGGGAGGGAGGGAGGAAGGAAGGAAGGAAGGAAGGAAGGAGTGAAGGAAGGAAGGAAGGAAGGAAGGAAGGAAGGAACGAACGAAGGAAGAATCCAAGCCACACCACGGGAAAAGTGCTTCTCAACATATGAAGAGCTGTTAGATGCCACACCTACAATCCCAGGACCTGGGAAACCGAGGCAGAAATCACAAATTTGAAACAAGGCAGGGCTATGTTGAGAAATCTTGTTTATAACCTAATTAGCTACTTAATTAACTAAGTATACTAAAGTCTGGGCTTTTCTTGTGCGTGTTGTACGTCATCGTGTTGTGTTCGACAAAGAGCCGGCCTCCAAGAGCTCCCTCCCGTCCTTCACTTGCAATGTAAGAGGAAGTCCCCAGCCTGTCACACAGGGGTCCTTGGACAGCTCCGGGGTGGAGTCGGCTCACGGCGGCCACGCCCCTCCGCGGTGGGGCGGGGCGGGGCATGCAAATCTCTCGGAGACCATGATCCCGTTGTGGAGAAAAGCGAGGGTCTCTCACGCACGCGAAGTTTCTTGTGAAACCTGCGGGGCATGACAAATTTGTCCCAGAGGCCATCGGTGGTGATGGGAGAGGAGGGGGGCACAGAAGGGAGACAGAGCCACGCTGGAAGCTCACCACGAGTTCAAGAGGGAGGATGCCAGTAAGGCATGGTTCCGGGCGGTGTGGTGAGCATCGCTTCTCGGCCTTTTGGCTAAGATCAAGTGTAGTATCTGTTCTTATCAGTTTAATATCTGATACGTCCTCTATCCGAGGACAATATATTAAATGGATTTTTGGAAGTAGGAGTTGGAATAGGAGCTTGCTCCGTCCACTCCACGCATCGACCTGGTATTGCAGTACCTCCAGGAACGGTGCACCCCCTCGGGGGAATCTCTGACGCTGGTTTTAAGGGAAGCTCTTGTACAGTCTTCGCCAATTAGCTTCTGTTTAGACTTCATATGTATCTCTGCTTCTTTTGTTCCTTGCAGAACCTTGAACCTCTGTTGTTTCCAAACGTTTTGGCTGTCGTGAAAGTATGTAGGGTAGGCTGCCTTTGAAGTCGAATAGGTGCCTCCAAACTGCTGGAATTATAAGGCATGTGTTACCATGCCCTGCTTTTTCTCCTCTTTTGGTTTCCTGGTGTTATTCCTCTTGGTACTGGAACTCAGTCGTCTGCCTGTCTTTGTCTCCTGAACCATATTTTTTAATGGAAATATAGCAGTAGGGTTAAATATACATAATTATATTTACTTTATTATTATTTTGTTTTTCGAGCTAGGGTTTCTCTGTATATCCCTGACTGTCCTGGAACTCACTTTGTAGACCAGAACTGCCTGCTTCTGCCTCCTGAGGGTTGGGACTAAAACCTTTTGGACACTACTCCCGCCTTAAATTATTTTAAACGGCTTAAATTATTTTAAACGTTCAACTTTGAGCCGGTGCGGGGGTTTACACCTTTAATCTCAGCGTTTGGGGACAGGAGCAGGTTGATGTCTGAGTTAAAGGACAGCCAGGGCTACCTTGCATTTGAAAAACAAAGGAGGGGCTAGAGATGGCTGAGCAGTTAAGCACACTGCTCCTTCAGAGGACCTGGGTTCAGTTCCCAGCGCCCATGTAGTGCCTCACAATGTCTGTAACTCCAGGGGATATGACACCCCACACAGACATACATGCAGGGAGAACACCAATGCATGTGAAATTTTAAAAAAATAATAATTTTTCCCCTTTGTTCTGAGGATCTCTCTTAGGTTTTCAAGAATGCTAGACACAGGTATAATCACTGAGTTACGTCCTAACCCCTAAAAATTTATTTTTTAAAAAATTTCATTTTATCGGCCGGGCGGTGGTGGCACACGCCTTTAATCCCAGCACTCGGAGGCAGAGGCAGGTGGATCTCTGTGAGTTCAAGGCCAGCCTGGGCTACCAAGCGAGTTCCAGGAAAGGAGCAAAGCTACACAGAGAAACCCTGTCTCAAAAAACCAAAAAAAAAAAAATTTCATTTTATCTATGTGTGTGTGTTGCTGTGAGCCATGTGCATGTCTGGTGCCTGTGGAGGTCTGAAGATTATCCACTCCTCCGGAACAGGACAAAAAGGAAAAACCAAAAACACCACCATAATAACTAAGCCAATTAATACATGCGGTGACAGAGAATGGTTCAATGGGAAGTAGGGTAGTAGTACCTTGTCCCTTCGCCCTGAGTAGCAGCTGCTGTCCCTAGGAACTGCCACTCAGGACCAGATCACTGCATAAAATACAAGTTTTTCAGAAACAAAAATGCAAATCACTTTATATTGAATATGTCTCTGTAAGTCGCCAATATGGTCAGCAGCTCCCTTAGTAAACAGACACTTGATCCTGAAGAATTAAATGAATTAAATTCAGCTGTCTTTGATATTTTACTTTCTGTCATATACAAAAATAGCTGGAAACACATTTAAATGTTATCCAGTTAAGGGGATTTCCCCCCTCCCCCAGGCTATGAGGATAGAATATATCTTATTAACAGTTTATTCAGCTGGTCATAGTGGCTTGGACTGTAATCTTCAAATTTTGAGAGACTGAGGCAGAACTATTGCCCAAAGTTCAAGTCTGCTCAGTGAATTCTAGGCCGGTTTGGATCACAGAGTGAAATCACGGCTTAAAAACTAAAACAACACAACAAAAATCGGGTTATTGGTCTGACAGTCTTTAAATACTTGGAAGCCAGACCTCACTCTGTAGACCAGGCTGGCCTTGATCTCAGAAAGATCCACCTGGCTCTGCCTCCCGAGTGCTGGGATTAAAGGCGCGGGCCACCACTGGCCGGCCCACATTCACAATTTACCCACTGTGAATCTTCTAGTTCTTTGAATAGAAAGGAATCCAACCAGGGTTCGTGTTTGTCAAAGCTGCAAGTCTAGGGTGAGGGCCTTCTGGTCTCCTTTGAGTGTTAATATCAACCCTGGAAAGATTTTATGCTACGGGACACTTACAAGGGGCAGGGTTTGCAGCATGCATGATCCAGGCCATGGAAGCTTCCCCTCCTGCCTCGTGTTTCCTTTTATAGAAGTAAATTTTGCTTTTAGAGACAAATGGTGCTTCATAAAATGGCTCCCCTCCCCGAACGGTCCTCTTCTGGGGTTCTGCCTACTTCAGTCAATTCCCAAAAATGCCATCTCTCAGGCGGTGAAGGGGGGAGGCGGGCGCCACACAGCTCTGCTCTGAGAATTCCCTTTACTCTCGGTCAAACTCTCCATCCTGTTTCCGAGGAAGAACGACTAACTTTCTCCTTGTTACAGACAGCAGACATCTCTCAGACTTTTTGATGACAAATGATATTGAGAGATTGTCACCTTCTCAGGGAGGTGACAGTTGGTCATATCCTCATTCACAGATGGTTAATCTGATCCCAAATGTTTTTCTTTTGTGTGTGTTGGGGGTGGGGCAGGTACAGGAAAGCAGTTATTCTTGGATGCCAGAGGAGTCAGGTCCCTCTGGAGCTGGAGTTACAGGTGGAGTGATGCTGTGAATGTGTTGCTCTAAAAGGAGATGGTATTAAGCTCCCAACTAACAGAACAGGAATCTGAACCCCAGGGTTTTGTGAGCAAGCCAGGACATGGGTTAACAGCCCGAATCTGTTAGGAGGCAAGTGACAGAAAAACCTACCATGGCTGTAGATGATAAGGGTTCATTTCCCCCACACAGCAGAGCAGAGCCAGGCAGAGGGTGAGTGACGGTACCAAGGATCTGGACTCTCTTCCCTTTCTGGCACCCTGTGCACTGATGCTCTGCCCTTGTATTTGTGTGACTTTATAGTCTTAACATGGCCACTGCAGCCCCGGGCATCACATTTGCTTTCGGGGCAGAAAAGAGAAAAGGGAGATGATTTCCAATGATACAGTCTCCTCGTTGAAGAAATTAAAAGAAAAACAAACCCAACCCTTAGCCATTGAGATGGCTCAGCTGGTAAAGACCCCGACCCCACAGAACTGATGACCTGAGGTGCCTCCCTGAATGCCCCAGGAGAAAGAGAGATCTGACCCCCAAAAGTTGACCTCTGACCTCAACACTGTGCCATAGTACTCTGTCCCCATATAATAATAATAATAATAATAATAATAATAATAATAATAATAATAATAATAATATAAATGAAATCATAGTAATAGATTAACTATAAAATTTAAAAGCCTTTAATGTCCTAATTGAAAGATCTAATACATGAAACAAAAATGAAGGAAGGAAAGAAGGAAGGAAGGAAGGAAGGAAGGAAGGAAGGAAGAAAAAAAGGAAGGGGAGAGGAAAGGGAGGAGAAGAAAAGAGGTGTGGAGGGAGGGGAAGTCCCAGAATGGAGTCACAAGGTCACCATGCAGCCACAGCAGAGTCTGGAAGGTTCTCTAGCCTTTACCCACTGCAGCAAGACAGTAACAAAGGACTTTAAGGATGGCTTCTCAGCTTGCTGAACAACAGCTTTTGCACCACTTTCTGTCTCAGGCCACCCCGGCATCCAGAGGACAAACAGTACAAGTCTGTCCTAGTCCGTGTGCCTTTTACATGTCGCTCCCTGGACTCTGGATACTTTCCTGTTTGCCAGTGTGTTTTGTGCCTTCAGTTTTCGGGGGACTTGGCAACCCGTTTCAAGGGCCACTACAGTGTTAATAAATTTTGACCCAGTTTAAAAACAAACAAACAAACAAACAAACAAACAAACAACATCAACAAGGTGGATGGTGCCTGAAGAGTAACATTCAAGACTGACCTTTGTCCTCTCCATGCACACATATCTACACAAATGCACAAAATCCAGCTGTATGATCTGTACCAAAATAGAGTATGGAAAGCTTGTAAGAGTAACAAGCTGGAAAAATACACCCACAGAAACTATTAAGAAAATAAAACTGATATAGAAGCATTAATATCCAACAAATATGTAGCCTTCTTTTAATACCTATGTTAAGGTCAGCAAGATAATTCCGTGGGTAAAGGCACTTGCCACCAATCCTGACAACCTGACTTTGAACCTCGGGACCCATAATGTAGAAGGAGAGAACTGACTCCCTTAAGTTGTCCTCTTATCTCCACACATGTGCTTTGGCACCTACAGGTCCCCACTCATCAGCCCCACACATCATAAACATTAATAAACAGAAGGCATTTTAAATTTGTGCATATATAGGTGTGAGTTTGTCTTTGCATCACACGCATGCCTAGTGGCCAAGGAGGCCCGAAGGTGGTGGTGGAGACCCTAGGACTAGAGTTATAGGCAGTGGTCAACTGTCTATATGTAGGTGTTGGAAATTGAACCTGGGTCGTCTGGAAGAGCATCCAGAGCTCTTACCCATGGAGCCTTCTCTGCAGCCCCCTAAAAGACAGGTTTTTGAACTTATTCTTGGAGACATAGAATACATTTTTTAGGCGCTGGAGAGATGGCTCAGAGGTTAAGAGCACTGACTGTTCTTTCAGAGGTCCTGAGTTCAGTTCCCAGCAGCCACATGATAGTTGACAACCATCTGTAATGAAATCTGGTGCCCTCTTCCTGCCTGCAGGGATGCAGGCAGAACATTGTATGCATAATAAATAAATAAAAATTTAAAAAAAGAATACATTTTTTAAACAATAATACGTTTTGCTGAAACCTCTTTTTGTTGATGTTTAGGTGGTGTATGTGACTACAGGCTGGCCCTAAGCACTGTGGGAAGGAGGAGGAAACGGCACAAGGGGTCTCCTCAGGGCATCCCATCTCTTGCCCTAGAGATTTAGATAAACAGATACAGAGTGCCCGAGGATTTGAACTTGGGTCCTCATGTTTGAATGACAAGAGCTTTATCCATTGAGCCATCTTCCGAGTACAGTTTCTGGGGCTTCTGAGATGTTCTGAGCCCAGTAGCTCTAAGTGTGTTGAGAACTTTCCAACTTAGTCCGGGAGTCCAACAGTCAAGGGTTCGGCACCAAGGATAGCTCCTCCTCCCTAAAAGACAGGCTAGGAGGTTGGAAATTGGGTGCTCAAGGAGGCAGAGCACTGATATAATCCTAGAGCCCATGAGTCTGGCCTCCCAGGTTTGCATGAGAAGAGACCTAGGAAGAAATGATTCAACCAAGACAGTGAAGCAAGTCAGCAGAGAGTCCGAGGTGGGACTCCGGGTCTACCTCCGTGGACCTCTTCAAGACTCTCAGATGCCTGGTCACCACGACTTCTCAGTGACACAGCCAGAGCTTGAGTCAAGGTCTCCTAAATGAAAATAGCATGCTATTGGGAATGAAAAGGAGAAATAGGCATCCTTTGAAAATTTTTTTGAACAATTTAATGTTTATGAGTGTTTTGTCTGTATACATGTCTGGGCACCATGTATTTGCAGTGCCCATGGAAGCCAGAGGGCATTGGATCCCCTAAAACTGAAGTTACAGATGGTTGTGAGCTGCCATGTGGGTGCTGGGAACTGAGCCCTAGTCCTCTGAAAGAGCAGCCAGTGCTCTAAGGAGTGGGAACATCTCTCCAGTCCCACAGGACATGCTCAGATAAAGACAACAAAAATAGGGTTGGCGATATGGCTCAGTTTTTAAGAACACTGGCTGCTCTTCCAAAGGTCCTGAGTTCAATTCCCAGGAACCACATGGTAGCTCACAACCATCCGGGTTGAGATCTGATGCTCTCTTCTGGCCTGCAGGAATACATGCAGACAGAACACTGTATATACATAATAAATACGTAAATCTTAAAAAGAAGACAACAAAAACAAACAAACAAACAAAAAAAAACCCCACCATTTAAAAGAAATAAATCCAGAGCTGGGCTTGGTGGCACACTTCTTTAATCTCAGTACTTGGAGGCAGGTGGGTCTCTGAGTTCCAGGGTACTAAAGGCTACACAGAGAAACCTTGTCTGGAAAAAACAAACAAAAAATAACAAAATCTGGGAGTGGTGACCCAAACTCATAATTCCAGCACTCAGGATGCTGAGGCAGGAGGATTTCAAGTTCAAAGCCAGTATGGAGTGTAACAGGGCACTAGACCCTAGTAGGCTTCCAGACCTTAGCAGAACTGACTCCATGATGGCAGCACCATTCAGGATGTAAAACTCGGCATGTAGACAACACCACCTGCCTGAACTAAAACAAAGGCCTGCTCCATCAAAGTCCACAGTTCTGGCAAAGTCTCTAAATGTATTATCTTGATTTTTGGCTTTTGCAGTTCTACTTCTGGCTAACTTCTTGTTAGCTGAAGTGTGCCAACCCAGGGTAAGGTTTTTGTGCTTAAAAGTTCACCCTGGGAAAGGTTCAGGGGTACACTGGGATCCCAAACAGGACGTGTAGCTGCTGGCCGGCTAAACACAGACTTTCCATTGGCTTAAACCCTTGTCTGAGCAGTCTTACCTGGTGACTACTCGATAACATGGACTATATATTGAGTTCCAGAACACCTTACCTAAGAAAAAGGGGAAAGGAAGGAAGGAAGGAAGGAAGGAAGGAAGGAAGGAAGGAAGGAAGAATCCAAGCCACACCACAGGAAATGTGCTTCTCAACATATGAAGAGCTTTTAGATGCCACACCTACAATCCCAGGACCTGGGAAACCGAGGCAGAAATCACAAATTTGAAGCCAGGCAGGGCTATGTTGAGAAATCTTGTTTATAACCTAATTAGCTACTTAATTAACTAAGAATACTAAAGTCTGGGCTTTTCTTGTGCGTGTTGTACGTCATCGTGTTGTGTTCGACAAAGAGCGGACCGCCGGCCTCCAAGAGCTCCCTCCGGTCCTTCACTTGCAATGTAAGAGGAAGTCCCCAGCCTGTCACACAGGGGTCCTTGGACAGCTCCGGGGTGGAGTCGGCTCACGGCGGCCACGCCCCTCCGCGGCGGGGCGGGGCGGAGTATGCAAATCTCTCGGAGACCATGGTCCCGTTGTGGAGAAATGCGAGGGTCTCTCACGCACGCGAAGTTTCTTGTGAAACCTGCGGGGCATGAGAAATTTGTGGCAGAGGCCATCGGTGATGATGGGAGAGGAGGGGGGCACAGAAGGGAGACAGAGCCACGCTGGGAGCTCACCACGAGTTCAAGAGGGAGTATGAGAGTAAGGCATGGTTCCGGGCGGTGTGCTGAGCATCGCTTCTCGGCCTTTTGGCTAAGATCAAGTGTAGTATCTGTTCTTATCAGTTTAATATCTGATACGTCCTCTATCCGAGGACAATATATTAAATGGATTTTTGGAAGTAGGAGTTGGAATAGGAGCTTGCTCCGTCCACTCCACGCATCTACCTGGTATTGCAGTACCTCCAGGAACGGTGCACCCCCTCGGGGGAATCTCTGATTCTGGTTTAAAGGAAAGTTCTTGTAAAGTCTTCCTTCACCTATCAGCTTCTGTTTAGACTTCCTGTGTATCTCTGCTGTTTTTGTTGCTTTCAGAACCTTGAACCTCTGTTTCCGAACGTTTTGGCTGTCGTGGAAGTATGTAGGGTAATTATAAGGCATATGTGACCATTCCCTGCTTTGTCTCCTCTTTTGGTTTCCTGGTGTTATTCCTCTTGGTACTGGAACTCAGTCGTCTGCCTGTCTTTGTCTCCTGAACCATATTTTTTCATGGAAATATAGCAGTAGGATTAAATATACATAATTATATTTATTTTATTATTATTTTGTTTTTCGAGCTAGGGTTTCTCTGTATATCCCTGACTGTCCTGGAACTCACTTTGTAGACCAGAACTGCCTGCTTCTGCCTCCTGAGGGTTGGGACTAAAACCGTTTGGACACTACTGCCCGGCTTAAATGATTTTAAACGTTCAACTTTGAGCCGGTGGCGGTGGTTTACAACCTTTAATCTCAGCGTTTGGGGACAGGAGCAGGTTGATGTCTGAGTTATAGGACAGCCAGGGCGACCTTGCATTTGAAAAACGAAGGAGGGGCTATAGATGGCTGAGCAGTTATGCACACTGCTCCTTCAGAGGACCTGGGTTCAATTCCCAGCGCCCATGTAGTGCCTCACAATGTCTGTAACTCCAGGGGATATGACACCCCACACAGACATACATGCAGGGAGAACACCAATGCATGTGAAATTTTAAAAAAATAGTAATTTTTCCCCTTTGTGCTGAGGATCTCTCTTAGGTTTTCAAGAATGCTAGACACAGGTATAATCACTGAGTTACATCCTAACCCCTAAAAATATATTTTATAGCCGGGCGGTGGTTGCGCACGCCTTTAATCCCAGCACTCGGGAGGCAGAGCCAGGCGTATCTCTGTGAGTTCAAGGCCAGCCTGGGCTACCAAGTGAGTTCCAGGAGAGGCGCAAAGCTACACAGAGAAACCCTGTCTCGAAAAATCAGAAAAAAAAAAATAAATAAAAAATATATATATATATATATATATGATATGATATGATATGATATTATATTTCATTTTATTTATGTTGTGTGTTGCTGTGAGCCATGTGTATGTCTGGTGCCTGTGGAGGTCTGAAGATTATCCACTCCTCTGGAACAGGACAAAGAAAAAAAAAAAAAAGCCAGAAACACCACCATAATAACTAAGCCAATTAATACATGCGGTGACAGAGAATGGTTCAATGGGAAGTAGGGTAGTAGTACCTTGTCCCTTCGCCCTGAGTAGCAGCTGCTGTCCCTAGGAACTGCCACTCAGGACCAGATCACTGCATAAAATACAAGTTTTTCAGAAACAAAAATGCTAATCACTTTATATTGAATATGTCTCTGTAAGTCGCCAATATGGTCACCAGCTCCCTTAAGTAAACAGACACTTGATCCTGAAGAATTAAATGAATTAAATTCAGCTGTCTTTGATATTTTACTTTCTGTCATATACAAAAATAGCTGGAAACACATTTAAATGTTATCCAGTTAAACAAATTCCTCCCCCCACCCCCCAGGCTATGAGGAAAGAGTATATCTTATTAGCAGTTTATTCAGCTGGTCATCGTGGCTTGGACTGTAATGTTGCGGGCCGCAGGAATATATCATAAGAACTCAGCTGGTTATGGCAAAGTCACTACCTGGAGGGATCATGGAATTCCTCCAGAGGAAGCCAAATCCCAAGGAGTTTTTGGTGTTACTTGGCTTGTTATATATCAGCTGTATTCTGTTATGAAAATCATGTGTGCCTTCATAGTTTTCCCAATTGATTTTTCCCTAAGAAGGGCTAACAATGTGGACTGATCACTCTCTAGACATACACATTCCAGGCATTTGGAGAGCAGCCTCAGGAAAGGCTTTCTCTGGAATCAGATATCTCCCCTAGCCACTTTCAAGGACTAAAGGAGACATCACCCAGGTGGTCACCCAATTTCCGAGGATTAACAGTGATAACAACCCACAGGCGAGTCTCCTGACTTAAGGTAAATTCCACAAGGGGACACCGCCTAGGTCAGGTAGACATTAAGTAATAGCTTTACACAATTTAGTTCAGACCCCTCCTTTCTTACAGCCTTACTAACTTTATAGACCTCTAACTACTTACCTAACCACTTCTAGGAATTTTTAGATAACCTTCTGTGCTAACAGCTATGCTCAGCCAGAACTCCCAGTTCAAGCCTCCCTGTAATTATCATTATTGGTAGCATCCGGCCAGGTCCATCACCGGATGGAGGAAAGTACCTTATCAGAGATACCTCTGTACTCTCTAAGAACAGACTTAAGCATCCAGGTTACCTGTTTGAGAAGGCCTGGCGGATGTGTCAATTAAGCCTATTCTTATCACCCCTCCATTTGACCCTGGAAGCCTGGCTTTGCACTGCTAAGGAAATACTGCTTGTAAGTGTATATATACCAGAACTCCCAGGGCAGGAAGAGACAGAGAAGGGAGAAGAGAATAGAAGAACTAGATGGGTAAGAACTTGAGAGGAACAAACTGAGATGGCAGAGAAGTAGATTGAAGGGCTACAGCAGAGTACTAGAGGAACGAGATGGAAGATGAGGAAGAGCCAGATGAGAGAGAAGGAGACGGGAGAGGAGATGATATGGGAAGGAACAAGATGGATGAGAACCTAGAAGGGGCAGAACTAGACAAAGGAATTAAGATAGAACATAGAGGGGACAGTAGATAAATATAGAGAGAAATCAGGCAAGAAAGGAGCTAGACATGAGAACAGAACTGAAGCTGTGTATAAAGGATGTTATGCCAGAGGAATTAAAGCAAGTGGACTATAGAACTCGGTGTGCTGAGATTATATTTCCTGAAAATAGTCCTCGCCGTTAGTAGTTCTCTCTCCTGAGCCCCTGGGATGTATAATATTAAGGCTGGTCCCTCTAATATTATACAAGACTGTAATCTTCGAATTTTGAGAGACTGAGGCAGAACTATTGCCCAAAGTTCAAGTCTGCTCAGTGAATTCTAGGCCGGTTTGGATTACAGAGTGAAATCACGGCTTAAAAACTAAAACAACACAACAAAATCGGGTTATTGGTCTGACAGTCTTTAAATACTTGGACAGCCAGACCTCACTCTGTAGACCAGGCTGGCCTTGATCTCAGAAAGATCCACCTGGGTCTGCCTCCCGAGTGCTGGGATTAAAGGCTCGGGCCACCACTGGCCGGCCCACATTCACAATTTACCCACTGTGAATCTTCTAGTTCTTTGAATAGAAAGGAATCCAACCAGGGTTCGTGTTTGTCAAAGCTGCAAGTCTAGGGTGAGGGCCTTCTGGTCTCCTTTGAGTGTTAATATCAACCCTGGAAAGATTTTATGCTACGGGACACTTACAAGGGGCAGGGTTTGCAGCATGCATGGCCCAGGCCATGGAAGCTTCCCCTCCTGCCTCCTGTTTCCTTTTACAGAAGTAAGTTTTGCTTTTAGAGACAAATGGTGCTTCATTAAATGGCTCCCCTCCCTGAACGTTCCTCCTCTGTGGTTCTGCCTGCTTCTCAGGGAGGTGACAGTTGGTCATATCCTCGTTCACAGATGGTTAATCTGATCCCAATTGCTTTTCTTTGGTTTTTTAATTGTGTTTGTTGGGGGTGGGGCACGTACAGGAGAGCAGTTCTTCTTGGAGGCCAGAAGAGTCAGGTCCCTCTGGAGCTGGAGTTACAGGTGGAGTGATGCTGTGAATGTGTTGTTCTGATTGGTTGATAAATAAAACGCTGATTGGCCAGTAGCCAGGCAGGAAGTATAGGTGGGATAAACAGACAAGGAGAATTGTGGGAAGTGGAAGGCTGAGTCAGGAGACGCTGCCAGCCGCTGTCAGTCACTGTCAGGAGAAGCAACATGTAAAGACACCAGTAAACCACTCTTGGGCATACACCAAAGGAATGAATGCTCAGTCGTACCACAAAGATACATGCTCAACTATGTTCATAGCAGCACTATTCGTAATAGCCAGAAACTAGAAACAACCTAGATGCCCATCAACTGAAGAATGGATAAAGAAAATGTGGTACATATACACAATGGAGTACTACTCAGCAGAGAAAATTAAGAACATATGCAGGAGGGCTGGAGAGATGGCTCAGCCGTTAAAGGCTAAGCCCACAACCAAAAATACAGAATATACACAGGGACATAAACACCCCACAACCTGGGGTAGGTCCCTGGGACCAGCAGCTCCCCACCCCTACCCCTGCCCCCACTCCCAAGGAGCTTGTCTTAGAGTTAACCTCAAGGAGGTCAAGTTTCCAGAAAGAAAGGGAGTGGCGAGCAGAATCCAGCTCTGCTCAGGTCTGCCTTACATGGAACCCCTCACCTTCCTGGCCCATCTGCCATTGCTCCCTGAAGCTTGTACAGTTTTGCATACTTCAAACTAGCATAATTCCAGGAGGGTGATGATGTCGCAAAACCAGGGTTCCAGAAGTCTAGGGTGGCCAAGAACATCTACCTTCTCAAGAGGAAAGAGACCCATTAGCCAGATGCGGCTGGAGAGTAGTTGGTGAGGAAGAGGAGGGCACCTGACACAAAACACCTTGTTCTCTAGAGCCTCACAGAAGACCTTGGACTGTGAGGAGCTTGGGCCAGAGAGGTGTGCTTGGAAGCTGGCTAGGGTCACATGCTGGTGTGTGTGTCACTGTCAACCAAAGGCACCCTGAGGGCCTTTTTTTTTTTTTTTTTTTTTTTGGTTTTTCGAGACAGGGTTTCTCTGTGTAGCTTTGCACCTCTCCTGGAACTCACTTGGTTGCCCAGACTGGCCTCGAACTCACAGAGATCCGTCTGCCTCTGGCTCCGGAAGTGCTGGGATTAAAGGCGTGTGCCCCCCCCCCCACCGCCGGGCATACCCTGAGGGGCTTAAAGGGCAAGCTGGACCGTCCAGTTTCCCTTTCCAAGAGGTCTATCTTCAGGGAACATTCTGAGTCAAAGTTGGGAGGGCTGTATCAATGTGCTAAATAGCTATTAGCCATTTACACAAAATCTGAATTCATCTGGGCCCCTCTATATTCTAATTGTAACACTGGAGTGACAACACCCTCTCCTGGCCTCTAAAGGCACCACACACATGGTATACATTCACACACACACACACACACACACACACACACACACACACACGGTATACATTCACACAGACACACACACACACACATGGTATACATTCACACACACACACACACACACACACACACACATGGTATACATTCACACAGACACACACAAACACACACGGCATACATTCACACACACACACACACACACACACACACAAGTAAATTTAAAATAGATTATGGTGATAATTGTAGAACTCTGTGAGTAACTAAAACACCATTGGATTTTATACTTTACTTTCAAATTTATTTTCATTAATTGAGACAGGTGGCCCAGGCTACCCTCAAACTTGTGGTGATGCTCCTGCCTCTGTCTCTCAAGTGCTGGGATTACTGGTATGTGTCACTGTACCCAGTCTGGACTTTATACTTTAAGTGAATTAGTTGTGTGCAACATAAATTATATACTGTGCATCATACCTCAATAAAGCCATTATGAGAAACGATGCTGCAGATTTGGCCCTTGGGTCCCCTCTGAGTTGGTTCTTGTTTCTTTGACAGACCCAGTCCATACCTTGAGCACTTTGTTAACTTTCTGGTAAGAGATAATTAAGATTTATGCCATTCCTGCTTGCTCTAGGTCTTTGTGGTTTGTCTTTCTTTTTTGGGGTTGGGAGGTAGGATGGTTTGAGACAAGGTCTCTCTGTGTAGTCCCAGCTGCTTTCCCAATGTAGACCAGGCTGACTTTGAACTCACAGAGATCCACCTACCTCTGCCTCCTGAGTGCCGAGATTAAAGGTGTGCACTGCCATGCGCAGGTTCCATCTTATGTTTAAAACAAGGTCTCTCAGAGGAACCAGAGCTTGCTGCTTTGGCTTAACGGCCTGTCGGGTGAGCCCAGGGGATCCAACTGTCACCACCTGAATGGTGATGCTGCAGATGCATGATCACCCAGTGGGTGGATCCTCTAGAACTGGAATTACAGGTGTTTGTGAGCTGTCCTGTGGCTGCTGGGACTTGAACTTGGGTCTTCTGGAAGAGTAGTAAGTACTCTTAACTTCGGATCCATCTCTCTAGTCCCCATAGTTCAGTGGGGTTTTTTGTTTTTTTGTTTGTTTGTTTGTTTGTTTGGTTGGTTGGTTGGTTTGGCTGGATTTTTCGAGTGAGGATTTCTCTGTGTAGTCCTGGCTGTCCTGGAACTCCAATCTGTAGACTGTGGTGATTCCCCTGCAGGCTTTGCATCGGGCAGAGAAAAAAAAAATCCACTCGATTATATTGTCACTCATGCTGGACCAGGACTTCTGGAGTCTGACCCAGATCATTTTACTTTAACCATATTTAAGCACAGCACAATTTTTGAAAAAAAAAAAAGTATTCAGATAGTGATTAACTCAGTCCCATGTGCACATCAATTTAAGACATGTTTACATTGAGATTCCTTACAAAGTCCATCTGGCTTCTTTCACAAAAATGGGTCCTGTTGACACAGAGACAGTCCCCCAGATTTAGGGTCTAGGGAGTTTGATTGAGGTAAACATAATGCCTGTGGTGTCAGGATTGGCATGGCCCTAAGATAACATAGAAGTCACTTAGACTGTTGTAAAGTCTAAGTGACGTCACTTATAAGAGTGGGTTGATGGTCTAAAAGCAATGCTCAAGATTTAGGGGAAAAAGGTCTTGGTAAGTAAAAACGTCAATTCTGGGAGACATGGCACAGCCTGTCTCCTAGACAGCAAAGGATCGCCAGGTTGTGAAACTCAGCAGTCCCAGCATCCCAGGAAGAGCAGCTATGCACTTCATACACTGAAGAGATAAGCTGTGTGTTTAACTGTCCTGGCTTCTCCAGTGCTTACCTTTGTGCACAAGGCTTTTTGCTCTCTACAGGTACACCAGGCTGGCCTTGAACTCAAGAGATTCTCCTGCCTCTGCCTCCCAAATTCTGGCATTAAAGGAGCATGCCACAACCACCTGGCCATAGTTTAATTTTTTAAAGACATGGTCTTGCCATATAATTCAGGCTGGCCTCAAATTCGTGATCCAGCTGCTTCAGCTTCCCAAGTATTGGAATTACAGGCATGTGCCATGTGTCTTGGTTACTTGGTTCTATTGCTGTGAAGCAATACCATGATAAAGGCAACTCATAAAAAGAAAACATTTGTCGGGTGGTAATGGTACACGCCTTTAATCTCATCACTTGGGGGGCAGAGGTAGGAGAATCTGTGAGTTCAAGGCCAGCCTGGTCTACAAAGTGAGTTCCAGGATATCCAAGGCTACAAAGAAACCCTGTCTCAAAAAAGAAAAAAAACAATCATTTAATTGGGAGCTTGCTTAGTTTTAGAAAGTTAGTCCACTAGCATCATGGTGGGATGCAGACAGGCACATAACTAGAGAACTTTTACATCCCGATCCACAGGTAGTGGGGAGAGAGAGAGAGAGAGAGAGAGAGAGAGAGAGAGAGAGAGAGAGAGAGAGAGAGAGAGAGAGAGAGACTGGGCCTGGTTACATCCTGATCCACAGGCAGCAGATGGAGAGAGTGAGACACTGGGCTTTTGAAACCTCAAAGCTCACCCCCATTGAAACACTGCTCTGTCTAACAAGGCCAGGTCCTCCAATCCTTCTAATCCTTCTTAAACAGTTCACCAACTGGGGACTAAGCATGCTGTAGACCAGGCTGGCCTTGAATTTAGAGACTCACCGGCCTCTGCCTCCTGAGTGCTGGGATTAGAGGTGTGCACCACCACAGTTAATTAACCATTTTAAAAAGAGCTGCACTTTAACTCTGTTTGCTTCTTCATTTTGTTTTTAAGATAAAAATTGGAAGCTGGAGAGATGGTTCAGTGATTGACAGCACTGGCTGCTCTTCCAGAGGACCTGGGTGCGATTCCCGGCACCCACTCAATGCTCACAACCATCTTTAACTCTACTTCTAGGATTCTACTAGTCTGGCCTCCCCGGGTGCCAGCACTCACATATTCAGATACACATAAATATAGATAAAAAGAAAACTTGGTGAAGTTTTTTTTTTATTTTTTTATTTTATTTTTTATTTTTTTTTTTTTTGGTTTTTCGAGACAGGGTTTCTCTGTGTAGCTTTGCGCCTTTCCTGGGACTCACTTGGTAGCCCAGGCTGGCCTCGAACTCACAGAGATCCGCCTGGCTCTGCCTCCCGAGTGCTGGGATTAAAGGCGTGCGCCACCACCGCCCGGCAAGTTTTTTTTTTAAATGGGTCAAAATTTATTAACATTATCATGGCCCTTGAAACAGGTTGCCAAGTCACCCGAAAACTGTAGGCACAAAATACACTGGCAAACAGGAAAGTATCCAGAGTCCAGGGAGCGACATGTAAAAGGCACACGGACTAGGACAGACTTGTGCGGTTTATCCTCTGGCTGCCGTGGTGGCCAGAGACAGAAAGTGGTGCAGACGCTGTTGTTCAGCAGCGGAGAAGCCATCCTTGAAGTCCTTTGTTACTGCCTTGCTGCAGTGGGTAAAGGCTAGAGAACCTTCCAGACTCTGCTGTGGCTGCATGGTGACCTTGTGACTCCATTCTGGGCCTCCCCCTCCCTCCCCACCTCCTTTCTTCTCCTCCCTTTCCTCTCCCCTTCCTTCTTTCCTTCCTTTTTGTTTCATTTATTAGATCTTTCAACTAGGACATTAAAGGCTTTTAAATTTTATAGTTAATCTATTACTATTATTTCATTTATATTATTATTTTTTTTAATTAGATGGGGACAGAGGACTATGGCACAGTGTTGAGGTCAGAGGTCAACTTTTAGGTGTCAGATCTCTCTTTCTCCTGGGGCATTCAGGGAGGCACCTCAGGTCATCAGGTCTGTGTGTGAGGCGGGGGTCTTTACCAGCTGAGCCATCTCAATGGCTAAGGGTTGGGTTTGTTTTTCTTTTAATTTCTTCAACGAGGAGACTGTATCATTGGAAATCATCTCCCTTTTGTCTTTCCTGCCCCGAATGCAAATGTGATGCCCGGGGCTGCAGTGGCCATGTTAAGACTATAAAGTCACACGAATACAAGGGCAGAGCATCAGTGTACAGGGTGCCAGGAAGGGAAGAGAGTCCAGATCCTTGGTACCGTCACTTACCGACTGCCTGGCTCTGCTCTGCTGTGTGGGGGAAATGAACCCTTATCACCTACAGCCGTGGTAGGTTTTTCTGTCACTTGCCTCCTAACAGATTCGGGATGTTAACCCATGTGCTTGCTTTCTTACAAAACCCTGGGGTTCAGATTCCTGTCCTGTTAGTTGGGAGCTTAATACCATCTCCTGGGACTGGCACTGGGATATCTGGGGACACCCAGCTGTCCACAACGGGCCACCGCAGTGGGAGTCTCTTCCTGCCTCACACACAGAGGCCTCATGGTCTCAGGCACACTCCTGTCTGAGTGATGTTTTTGAAACAGAGTCTCTCTCTTTTTTTTAATTTATTTATTATGTATACAGTGTTCTGCCTGCTTATACACCTGCAGGCCAGAAGAGGGCACCAGATCTCATTACAGATGGTTGTGAGCCACCATGTGGTTGCTGGGTATTGAACTCAGGACCTTTGGAAGAGCAGCCAGTGCTCTTAACTGCTGAGCCATCTCTCCAGCCCGAAACAGAGTCTCTTACGGGCTTGGAACTCACCAAGTAGGCTGGGCTCGCTGGCCGCTGAGCCTCAGGGATCCACCTGCCTGGGTGCCTCCATAGCACTGAGATCGCAAGCACGCACAGCCACGCCGAGGTCTGAATCTGAACTCAGGTGCTCATGCGTGCGTGGCAAACGCTTTCCTACCTGAGCAACCTCCCCAGCTCCCATATAACCAGATGAAGAAAGAAATCAAAACATTCTTCTTATTGCTAGACGACCTGAGGCAGACCTAAGAGAGAGGCCTCGGGGGGAGTCTTGTAACTTTCTTATGTGTTTTGTAATCTGTGAGTTGTATAAAGCTTCCCCTTCCCTAACGAGGTAATGTTTCAATCTGGAGTATATAGCTAAACAACAGAGGGTTTGTTTGTTTGTTTGTTTATTTATTTATTTATTTATTTATTTATTTATTTATGGAGGAGTGGTTTCCAAACAGGGTTTCTCTGTGTAGCCTTGACTGTCCTGTGGATCGGATTGTAAAATTGCTCCCGTAATGTGCCTGTCTGCATCCCACCATGATGCTAGTGGACTAACTTTCTAAAACTAAGCAAGCTCTCAATTAAATGTTTGTTTTTTTCTTTTTTTGAGACAGAGTTTCAGTGTAGCCTTGGCTATCCTGGAACTCACTTTGTAGACCAGGCTGGCCTTGAACTCACAGATTCTCCTACCTCTGCCCCCCAAGTTTTGAGATTAAAGGCATGTACCATTACCACCCGACAAATGTTTTCTTTTTATGAGTTGCCTTTATCATGGTATTGCTTCACAGCAATAGAACCAAGTAACCAAGACACATGGCACATGCCTGTAATTCCAATACTTGGGAAGCTGAAGCAGGTGGATCACGAATTTGAGGCCAGCCTGAATTATATGGCAAGACCATGTCTTTAAAAAATTAAACTATGGCCAGGTGGTTGTGGCATGCTCCTTTAATGCCAGAATTTGGGAGGCAGAGGCAGGAGAATCTCTTGAGTTCAAGGCCAGCCTGGTGTACCTGTAGAGAGCAAAAAGCCTTGTGCACAAAGGTAAGCACTGGAGAAGCCAGGACAGTTAAACACACAGCTTATCTCTTCAGTGTATGAAGTGCATAGCTGCTCTTCCTGGGATGCTGGGACTGCTGAGTTTCACAACCTGGCGATCCTTTGCTGTCTAGGAGACAGGCTGTGCCAGGACTCCCAGAATTGACGTTTTTACTTACCAAGACCTTTTTCCCCTAAATCTTGAGCATTGCTTTTAGACCATCAACCCATTCTTATAAGTGACGTCACTTAGGCTTTACAACAGTCTAAGTGACTTCTATGTTATCCTAGGGCCATGCCAATCCTGACACCACAGGCATTATGTTTACCTCAATCAAACTCCCTAGACCCTAAATCTGGGGCACTATCTCTGCATCAACAGGACCCATTCTTGTGAAAGAAGCCAGATGGACTTTGTAAGGAATCTCAATGTAAACATGTCTTAAATTGATGTGCATGCAGGGCGTTGGTGGCGCACGCCTTTAATCCCAGCACTCGGGAGGCAGAGCCAGGCGGATCTCTGTGAGTTCGAGGCCAGCCTGGGCTACCAAGTGAGCTCCAGGAAAGGCGCAAAGCTACACAGAGAAACCCTGTCTCGAAAAACCAAAAAAAAAAAAAAAAAAAAAAAAAAATTGATGTGCACATGGGACTGAGTTAATCACTATCTGAATACTTTTTTCAAAAATTGTGCTGTGCCTAAATACAGTTAAAATAAAATGGTCTGGGCCAGACTCCAGAAGTCCTGGTCCAGCATGAGTGACAATATAATCGAGTGGATTTTTTTCTCTGCCTGCTGCAAAGCCTGCAGGGGAATCACCACAGTCTACAGATTGGAGTTCCAGGACAGCCAGGACTACACAGAGAAATCCTCTCTCAAAAAAACCAGCCAAACCAACCAACCAACCAACCAACCAACCAACCAACCAACCAAAAAACCCCACTGAACTATGGGGACTAGAGAGATGGATCCGAAGTTAAGAGTACTTACTACTCTTCCAGAAGACCCAAGTTCAAGTCCCAGCAGCCACAGGACAGCTCACAAACACCTGTAATTCCAGTTCTAGAGGATCCACCCACTGGGTGATCATGCATCTGCAGCATCATCATTCAGGGTGGTGACAGTTGGATCCCCTGGGCTCACCCGGCAGGCTGTTAAGCCAAAGCAGCAAGCTCTGGTTCCTCTGAGAGACCTTGTCTTAAACAAAAGATGGAAGCTGGGCATGGCGGCACACTCCTTTAATCTCGGCACTCAGGAGGCAGAGGTAGGTGGATCTCTGTGAGTTCAAAGTCAGCCAGGTCTACATTGGGAAAGCAGCTGGAACTACACAGAGAGACCTTGTCTCAAACCATCCTACCTCCCAACCCCAAAAAAGAAAGACAAACCACAAAGAGACCTAGAGCAAGCAGGAATGGCATAAATCTTAATTATCTCTTACCAGAAAGTTAACAAAGCGCTCAAAGTATAGACTGGGTCTATCAAAGGGACAAGAGCCAGCTCAAAGGGGACCCAAGGGCCGAATCTGCAGCAGCGTTTCTCATAATGGCTTTATTGAGGTATGATGCACAGTATATAATTTATGTTGCACACAACTAATTCACTTAAAGTATAAAGTCCAGACTGGGTACAGTGACACATACCAGTAATCCCAGCACTTGAGAGACAGAGGCAGGAGCATCATCACAAGTTTGAGGGTAGCCTGGACCATACAATGAGACACTGTCTCAATTACTGTGTGTGTGTGTGTGTGTGTGTGTGTGTGTGTGTGTGTGTGAATGTATACCATGTGTGTGTGTGTGTGAATGTATACCATGTGTGTGTGTGTGTGTGTGAATGTATACCGTGTGTGTGTGTGTGTGTGTGAATGTATGCCGTGTGTGTGTGTGTGTGTGTGTGTGTGTCTGTGTGAATGTATACCATGTGTGTGTGTGTGTGAATGTATACCGTGTGTGTGTGTGTGTGTGTGAATGTATACCATGTGTGTGTGTGTGAATGTATACCATGTGTGTGTGTGTGTGTGAATGTATACCGTGTGTGTGTGTGTGTGTGAATGTATACCATGTGTGTGTGTGTGTGTGTGTGTGAATGTATACCATGTGTGTGAGTGTGTGTCTGTGTGTGTGTGAATGTATACCGTGTGTGTGTGTGTGTGTGTGTGTGTGTGAATGTATACCATGTGTGTGTGTGTGTGTGAATGTATACCGTGTGTGTGTGTGTGTGTGTGTGTGAATGTATACCGTGTGTGTGTGTGTGTTTGTGAATGTATACCATGTGTGTGTGTGTGTGAATGTATACCATGTGTGTGTGTGTGAATGTATACCATGTGTGTGTGTGTGTGTGTGAATGTATACCATGTGTGTGTGTGTGTGTGTGTGGGTATGTGTGTGTGTGTGTGTGTGTGTGTGAATGTATACCATGTGTGTGGTGCCTTTAGAGGCCAGGAGAGGGTGTTGTCACTCTAGTGTTACAATTAGAATATAGAGGGGCCCAGATGAATTCGGATTTCGTGTAAATGGCTAAAATTATTGTTAAACTTTGACTCAGAATGTTCCCTGAAGATAGACCTCTTGGAAAGGAAAACTGGAAGGTCCAGCTTGCCCTCTAAGCACCTCAGGGTGCCTTTAGTTGACAGTGACACACACACCAGCATGTGACCCTATCCAGCTTCCAAGCACACCTCTCTGGCCCAAGCTCCTAGCAGCCCAAGGTCTTCTGTGGGGCTCTAGAGAACAAGGTGTTTTGTGTCAGGTGCCCTCCTCTTCCTCACCAACTACTCTCCAGCCGCATCTGGCTAATGGGTCTCTTTCCTCTTGAGAAGGTAGATGTTCCTGGCCACCCTAGCCTTCTGAAACCATGGTTCCGCGACTTCATCACCCTCCAGGAAATATGCTAGTTTGAAGTATGCAAAACTGTCCAAGCTTCATGGAGCAATGGCAGATGGGCCTGGAAGGTAAGGGGTTCCATGTAAGGCAGACCTGAGCAGAGCTGGATTCTGCTAGCCACTCCTTTCTTTCTGGAAACTTGACCTCCTTGAGGTTAACTCTAAGACATGCTCCTTGGGGATGGGGGCAAGGGTAGGGGTGGGGAGCTGCTGGTCCCAGGGACCTACCCCAGGTTGTGGTGTGTTTATGTCCCTGTGTATATTCTGTATTTTTGGTTGTGAGCTTACCTTTAATGGCTGAGCCATCTCTCCAGCCCTCCTGCATATTAATTTTCTCTGCTGAGTAGTACTCCATTGTGTATATGTACCACATTTTCTTTATCCATTCTTCAGTTGATGGGCATCTAGGTTGTTTCCAGGTTCTGGCTATTACGAATAGTGCTGCTATGAACATAGTTGAGCATGTATCTTTGTGGTACGACTGAGCATTCATTCCTTGGGTGTATGCCCAAGAGTGGTTTACTGGTGTCTTTACATGTTGCTTCTCCTGACAGTGACTGACAGCGGCTGGCAGCGTCTCCTGACTCAGCCTTCCACTTCTCACAATTCTCCTTGTCTGTTTATCCCACCTATACTTCCTGCCTGGCTACTGGCCAATCGGCGTTTTATTTATCAACCTTTCAGAGCAACACATTCACAGCATCACTCCACCTGTAACTCCAGCTCCAGAGGGACCTGATGCCTCTGGACTCCAAGAAGAACTGCTCTCCCGTACGTGCCCCACCCCCAACACACACAAAAGAAACACAAAAGAAAAACAATTGGGATCAGATTAACCATCTGTGAACGAGGATACGACCAACAGTCACCTCCCTGAGAAGGTGACAATCTCTCAATATCATCTGTCACCAAAAAGTCTGAAAAATGTCTGCTGTCTGTAACAAGGAGAAAGTTCTGTCACTGCTAAGTCGTTCTACCTCGGAAACAGGAAGGAGAGTTTGACCAAGAGTAAAGGGAATTCTCAGAGCAGAGCTGTGTGGCGCCTGCCTCCCCCCTTCACCGCCTGAGAGATGGCATTTTTGGCGGGGAGTTGACTGAAGTAGACAAGGAAGCAGAACCCCACAAGAGGAACGTTCGAGGAGGGGAGCCATTTTGTGAAGCACCATTTGTCTCTAAAAGCAAAATTTACTTCTGTAAAAGAAACACGAGGCAGGAGGGGAAGCTTCCATGGCCTGGACCATGCGTGCTGCAAACCCTGCCCCTTGTAAGTGTCCCGTAGCGTAAAATCCTTCCAGGGTTGATATTAACACTCAAAGGAGACCAGAAGGCCCTCACCCTAGACTTGCAGCTTTGACAAACACGAACCCTGGTTGGATTCCCTTCTATTCAAAGAACTAGAGGATTCACAGTGGGAAAATTGTGAATGTGGGCCGGGCAGTGGTGGCCCGCGCCTTTAATCCCAGCACTCGGGAGGCAGACCCAGGTGGATCTCTCTGAGATCAAGGCCAGCCTGGTCTACAGAGTGAGGTCTGGCTGTCCAAGTATTTAAAGACTGTCAGACCAATAACCCGATTTTGTTGTGTTGTTTTAGTTTTTAAGCCGTGATTTCACTCTGTAATCCAAACCGGCCTAGAATTCACTGAGCAGACTTGAACTTTGGGCAATAGTTCTGCCTCAGTCTCTCAAAATTTGAAGATTACAGTCCAAGCCACTATGACCAGCTAAATAAACTGTTAATAAGATATATTCTATCCTCATAACCTGTGTGTGTGTGTGGGAGAATCCGTTTAACTGGATAACATTTAAATGTGTTTCCAGCTATTTTTGTATATGACAGAAAGTAAAATATCAAAGACAGCTGAATTTAATTCATTTAATTCTTCAGAATCAAGTGTCTGTTTACTAAGGGAGCTGGTGACCATATAAAGGACTTACAGAGACATAGTCAATATAAAGTGATTTGCATTTTTGTTTCTGGAAAACTAGTAGTTCATGCAGTGATCTGGTCCTGAGTGGCAGTTCCTAGGGACAGCAGCTGCCACTCAGGGCGAAGGGACAAGGTACTACTACCCTACTTCCCATTGAACCATTCTCTGTCACCGCATGTATTAATTGGCTTAGTTATTATGGTGGTGTTTTTGGTTTTTTCTTTTTGTCCTGTTCCGGAGGAGTGGATAATCTTCAGACCTCCACAGGCACCAGACATGCACATGGCTCACAGCAACACAAATAAATAAAATGAAAATTTAAAAAATTCATTTTTAGGGATTAAATTTCACATGCATTGGTGTTCTCCCTGCATGTATGTCTGTGTGGGGTGTCATATCCCCTGGAGTTACAGACATTGTGAGGCACTACATGGGCGCTGGGAATTGAACCCAGGTCCTCTGAAGGAGCAGTGTGCTTAACTGCTGAGCCATCTCTAGCCCCTCCTTCGTTTTTCAAATGCAAGGTCGCCTTGGCTGTCCTTTAACTCAGACATCAACCTGCACCTGTCCCCAAACGCTGAGATTAAAGGTTGTAAACCCCCGCCACCGGCTCAAAGTTGAACGTTTAAAATAATTTAAGCCGGGCAGTAGTGTCCAAACGGTTTTCGTCCCAACCCTCAGGAGGCAGAAGCAGGCAGTTCTGGCCTACAAAGTGAGTATATTTAGTCCTATTGCTGTATTTCCATTAAAAATATGGTTCAGGAAACAAAGACAGGCAGACGTCAGAGTTCCAGTACCAACAGTAATAACACCAGGAAACCGAAGGAGGACCCAAAGGAGAGCATGGTAACACATGCCTTTAATTCTAGCAGTTGGGAGGCACATCTTTGAGTTTAAAGCCAGCCTACCCCTCATACTTTCACAACAAAGAAAATGTTTGGAAACAGAGGTTCAAGGTTCTGAAAGCAACAAAAAAAAGCAGAGAGACACATGAAGTCTAAACAGAAGCTAATAGGCGAAGCAAGATTTTACAAGAACTTTCCTTTAAACCAGCATCAGAGATCCCCCGAGGGGGTGCACCGTTCCTGGAGGTACTGCAATACCAGGTCGATGCGTGGAGTGGACGGAGCAAGCTCCTATTCCAACTCCTACTTCCAAAAATCCATTTAATATATTGTCCTCGGATAGAGGACGTATCAGATATTAAACTGATAAGAACAGATACTACACTTGATCTTAGCCAAAAGGCCGAGAAGCGATGCTCACCACACCGCCCGGAACCATGCCTTACTCTCATCCTCCCTCTTGAACTCGTGGTGAGCTTCCAGAGTGGCTCTGTCTCCCTTCTGTGCCCCCCTCCTCTCCCATCATCACCAATGGCCTCTGTCACAAATTTCTCATGCCCCGCAGGTTTCACAAGAAACTTCGCGTGCGTGAGAGACCCTCGCTTTTCTCCCCAACGGGACCATGGTCTCCGAGAGATTTGCATGCCCCGCCCCGCCGCCGAGGGGCGTGGCCGCCGAGAGCCGACTCCACCCCGGAGCTGTCCAAGGACCCCCTTTGTGACAGGCTGGGGACTTCCTCTTACTTTGCAAGTGAAGGACGGGAGGGAGCTCTTGGAGGCCGGCGGTCCGCCCTTTGTCGAAGACAACACGATGACGTACAACACACACAAGAAAAGCCCAGACTTTAGTATACTTAGTTAATTAAGTAGCTAATTAGTTTATAAACAAGATTTCTCAACATAGCCCTGCCTTGTTTCAAATTTGTGATTTCTGCCTCGGTTTCCCAGGTCCTGGGATTGTAGGTGTGGCATCTAAAAGCTCTTCATATGTTGAGAAGCACATTTCCCGTGGTGTGGCTTGGATTCTTCCTTCCTTCCTTCCTTCCTTCCCTCCTTCCTGCCTGCCTTCCTTCATTTCTTTCCCCTTTTTCTGAGGTAAGGCGTTCTGAAACTCAATATATAGTCCATGTTATAGGGTAGTCACCAGATGAGACTGCTCAGACAAGAGTTTAAGCCAATGGAAAGTCTGTGTTAAGCCGGCCAGCAGCTACACTGCCTGTTTGGGATCCCAGTGTACCCCTGAACCTTTCTCAGGGTGAGCTTTTAAGCACAAAAACCATGAAGTTAGCCAGAAGCAGAACTACAAAAGCCAAAAATCATGATTAATACATTTAGAGACATTGCCAGAACTGTGGACTTTGATGGAGCAGGCCTTTGTTTAATTTAAGCAGGTGGTGTTGTCTACATGCCAAGTTTTACATCCTGAATGGTACTGCCATCATGGAGTCAGTTCTGCTAAGGTCTGGAAGCCTACTACGGTCTAGTGCCCCGTTACAGTCTGTACTGGCTTTGAACTTGAAATCCTCCTGCCTCAGCATCCCGAGTGCTGGAATTACGAGTTTGGGCCACCACTCCCAGATTTTGTTATTTTTTGTTTTTTTCCAGACAAGTTTTCTCTGTGTAGCCTTGGCTATTCTGGAACTCAGAGACCCACCTGCCTCCAAGTATGGAGATTAAAGAATTGTGCCACCATGTCCAGCTCTGGATTTTTTTTTTTTCCAGACAGGGTTTCTCGGTGTAGCTTCGAGCCTTTCCTGGAACTCACTTGGTAGCCCAGGCTGGCCTCGAACTCACAGAGATCTGCCTGCCTCTGCCTCCAAAAGCTGGGATTAAAGGCGTGGGCCACCACTGCCCGCTCTGGATTTATTTTTTTAAATGGTGGGGTTTTTTGTTTTGTGTTTGTTTGTTTGTGTTTGGATGGTTTTGAGCCTCCATGTGGTTGCTAGTAATTGAACTCAAGACCTTTGGAAGAGCAGCCAGTGCCCTTAACCACTGAGCCATGTCTCCAGCCCAAAGGTCACAGGTAACTCTAGCTGTCAGACCCATATGATTTCATGGTCTTCTGGACCTTGGCTTGGGCTCCAAACTTCAAGAGGGATGAAAAGCTTCCTAGCTCTAGTTCAGGGGTGGTTTTCCTAAGTGGTGCTGTATCCAACAAGGATGCAGTGAGGGAGCAGCAGCTGGACTTGAGAAGCCTCAAGAGCCTCAATTCAGGGGACTGTGAGAGTCCACAGGGGCTTCCTAGTGAGAACTTACTCAGGGTCAGAGAATCTGAGCTTGCCTTACTCACCAGGGCTGCATATCGAGGTGATTTGACCATGGGCGTGGTTACCAGGTGTTTGGAAGGGTCTAAGCTTGGCTGTACGGTGTGCTTTGATCTTGCGAGGGGGAGGTCTTTTGCTCCTCCCTTTGGCATGTTATAAAAAGCCCTTTTCAATAAAGGACCAGGCTGTTGGGTATTGACCCAGGCCATTCTGAAGCTATCCTGTGTTCTTCTCATTGGCTAGGTCTGTCTCTCTGTCTGATATTTCCTCATTCCTCTCTCCTCCACCTAAGAACCCTCCAATAGATGGGAGCTATACTCCCACAGGGGACTTCCCCAACTTTGGGCTTATAACTTTTCATGCTCCACCCCCCGTCAGCTCCTAATACCTTCCCCCTCCGCATGGCCCCCATTCTGCCTTGTAGGAAGCCCCAGCACCAGACCTTGAATCCTAATTCAGTGTCTAAAATCACCAGCGAGTGATTGTGCTCCCTTTGCCTCTGCCCACAGAACCTTTATGTTTAGGAAGGGCTCTGTCTGTGAGCAATGTCACAGACGTTGGTCTCTGCCTACCTTCTGATGGCCTCCAGGCTCATGTAATCCCTCCATGCCAGCTTGATCTAACTATAAAACCTCTCAGTCTTCGGGGAGCCACTTCTGCATGGGCCCAGTTGAGGTGACCCCTGCAAATCTGCAGTTACCTCCAGGCTGTCCTACCTGCTCTTGTTTCTCAGCCCTTTAGACACTGGGGACCACTCTCCTTTCCTTCCACAAGTTCCCACTTTCCTTTGCTTCAGGCAGCACATTTGTGTGGTCTTTTAAAGTCTGTTCCTGGTGACTGAAGGGATGGCTCAGTGGTTAAGAGTGTGTCCTGTAGCGGGGCGGTGGTGGTGCATGCCTTTAATCCCAGCACTCGGGAGGCAGACAGATCTTTGTGAGTTGGAGGCCAGCCTGGTCTACAGAGCGAGATCCAGGAAAGGCGCAAAGCTACACAAAGAAACCCTGTCTGGAAAAACCAAACCAAACCATAACAAAACAAAACCTGTGTCCTGTGGGGCTGGAGAGATATTCCCACTCCTAAGAGCACTGGCTGCTTTTTCAGAGGACCCGGGCTCAGTTCCCAGCACCCACATAGGGGCCCACAACCATCTGTAACTTCAGTTTTAGGGGATCCAATGCCCTCTGGCTTCTATGGGCACTGCAAATGCATGGTGCCCAGACATGTATACAGGCAAAACACCCATAAGCATTAACCAAACAAACAAGCCAAACAAAAAATCCCACTGAACTATGGGGGCTAGAGAGATGGATCCAAATTTAAGAGTACACACTACTCTTCAAGCAGACCCGAGTTCAAGTCCCAGCAGCCACAGGACAGCTCACAAACACCTGTAATTCCAGTTCTGGAGGATCCACTCCTTTGACCCCTAGGGCACCTGCAGTTCCTTCACACACATGCAACTACACAAACAAACTAAACTAACAGTTGGGCAGAGCGGTGCACATTTGAAATCCCAGCACTTAGGAGGCACTATCAGGAGGTTAGGAGTTCGAGGTCATCCTTTGCCACATCAAAAGGTGAAGGTCGCCATGAGACCCTGTAGCAGAACCAAAAGCACCTTGTTTAAGTGGCTCTGAAAGACCCTAACCTTTCAGGCTTAGACCCCCAAGCCCCAGGAAATGAGAAACTAAAAGTCTAGTTCCAAGGACAAGCTGACTCAATCATTATTCAACCACCCCTGTAACAATGTAGCAATGTAAAAAGATCTCTGTTAAGAGATGAGCTCAACTGTGACTGGGATAGTTGCAGGTATTCCAGGAAAGACCACTGTGACCTTTGTGTAAACTCCACTCCCGCCCTGATACCCCCCTTGAGGTTTCAGGAAGAATGTACATGGGACGGGGACTGTACCCACTCTGTGATCAGACCATGATCTTGTGAAACGAAATTGTATGGGAATTGTAATCTTGTGGGTTTTGTGAGTTTTTCCTTTAAAAGCCCCCATGTGGCTGCAATAGGATGCAACTCTTGCCCTCAGGACATGAGTAGCCCGTCTGTATGGTCGCTTTAGTAAAAACCTCGTGCTGCTGCATCAACTGGACTGGAGTCTGGGTTCTTGGGGTGCCCACTTGAGACCCTAAACTTTGGGGTCTAACAGCTCCACACTGATGTCACAGGAGGGAGGTTTCCTGAGGGCCGGCAGGAGTTAACATCAGATGGTCAGAGGTGGAGGGGATGTGGAGCAGGAGATAAGAGCTGGAGGAAGACTGAGATCAGCAGTAGGGTTGGGAGAGGCAGGGCCCTGGGAGGGATGCCAAGGGGGAGGACAGTTTTGACGGTCACCCTGAGAACATTTCCTCCCACATAAACACTGCGTCAGAGGTTTGGAAACCATTTCCCTGAATTCAGGCTGCCAGAATTGCACTTCTGTCTTCTCCATCTTCAGATTTTCAACTTCGGATGTCTGCTCCTTCCAGGGAAGAGTGGAAGGTAAAAAGGAAAGTGAGAAGAGGAAGTGCAAAAGGAACTCATTTCCTGTTTTGTCCCCTAAGGAAGAGAGGTGGACAGGCCTTTCACAGCTTTCTTACCATTTTCCGTAGAAATGTTGTTGCCGCTTCATTTTGAAACAGGATCTCACCTTCTAGCTCAGGCTGGCCTAGAATTTGTAGCTTTCCTCTTCCCTCAGCTCCTCGGGTTCTGGGATTAGACGTATGAGCCATCGTGCCCCCACTTTTTAGAGTTAGTTTATACAAAGATAAACATGATGTGAAGATGAATGTCCAAGCTGGGTTTAGTGGCACAAACTTGTAATTCAACTCCTTGGGTGGCTGAGGCAGAAGGGTCTTAAGTTCAAGACCAGTCTGGTAACTTAGTGAGAACCTAACTTAAACTTTTTTTTTTTTTTTAAAGATTTATTTATTTATTATGTATACATTGTTCTGTCTATACATATCCCCACAAGCCAGAAGAGGGCACCAGATCCCATTACAGATGGTTGTGAGCCACCATGTGGTTGCTGGGAATTGAACGCAGGACCTTTGGAAGAGCAAACAGTGCTCTTAACCTCTGAGCCATCTCTCCAGCCCCTAACTTAAACTTTTTTCAAAAGGTAAACAAACAGAAGAGCCAGGCTATGGTAGCACAGAACAAAGGCAGGCAGATCTAGTTCGAGACCAGCCTGGTCTATAGAACAAGTTCCAGAACAGCCAGGGCTACACAGAGAAACCCTGTCTTGGCAAACCCAAAATAAATAATTTTTAAAAGGGTAAAAAGACGACTAGGGATATCAATCAGTGGTAGTTTGAATAGCACACAAAATACCAGTACCAATTTTTTTTAAGGATTTATTTATTTATTTTGTATAAAGAAGAGGACACCAGATCTCATTACAGATGGTTGTGAGCCACCAAGTGGTTGCTGGGAATTGAACTCAGGACCTCTGGAAGAGCAGCCACTGCTGTTAACCGATGAACCATCTCTCTAGCCCTCTATTTTTTTTTTTTAAGGCCAGTGACAAGTCCATTTTTATCTATTGTATCCTATCACTTTGAAGTACCCAGTGCTGCAGATGAGAGAGCACCCCTGGGTGCTGAGAGAAGGAACTGCCACCCTTTTACTGAAGAAGGATCCAGCAAGACAAAGCACCCCTCCTGTCCCACATCAGAGTTGGGACAGTTCTTTCCAGCTTTTCATAGCCGAGTCCCCCACTTTGAAGGCAGGCGTTTTCCAAGCATACCAGCATCCTATACAGGGCGGGGCTCTGAAACACTGAGCGGCCTGCCCAAGTTCCCTCAGCTTAGCAGGTCACACAGCCAAGATTAAACCTGCATCTGACCCTAACACTCAAGCTGATCCCTGTTGTTGGTTGTTTTTTCTCTTTTTTGGGAGGCCTGCCAACAAGTTTCCAAACAAATCACACATAGAGGAGGTGTGTTTGTTATTTATTTATTTATTTTTCTTTATTTATTTAGTATACAGCATATATGACTGCTGGCCAGAAGAGGGCGCCAGATCTCATTACAGATGGTTGTGAGCCATGTGGTTGCTGGAAATTGAACTCAGAACCTAAGGAAGAACAGCCAGTGCTCTTGACCACTGAGCCATCTCTCCAGCCCGAGTTCTTAATTATTAACACCCAGCTTTAGCTTAGCTTGTTTCTTGACAGCTTTTCTTAACTTTAAATTATCCCATCTACTTTTGCCTTTGGGCTTTTCCTGTTCTCTTATGTCTGTAAATCTTTATTTATTTATTTATTTATTTATTATTTTATGTATGTTGGTGTTTTGCCATGGATATTGGGTCCTCTGGAACTGGAATTACAGACAGTTGTGAGCTGCCATGTGGGTACTGGGAATTGAACTCGGGTCCTCTGGAAGAGCAGTCAGTGCTCTTAACCACTGAGCCATCTCTTCAGCCCGACGTCTGTAAATCTTACTCCTAACTCTGTGGCTTGCAGTGTAGCTGGGTGGCTGGCCCCTGGAGTCCAACTCTCCTTGTTCTCGGCTACATCTTTTTTTCCTTCCAGAATTTTCCATCTATTTATACTCTCTGCTGGCCAGCCCCGCCTGTTTCTCTCTCCTGTCTCGCTATTGGCCATTCAGCTCTTTATTAGACCATCAGGTGTTTTAGACAAACACAGCTTCACAGAGTTAAACAAATGCAACATTAAAAAAGTAACACACTTTAAAAATAATATTCTAGCCGGGCGGTGGTGGCGCACGCCTTTAATCCCAGCACTCGGGAGGCAGAGCCAGGCGGATCTCTGTGAGTTCGAGGCCAGCCTGGACTACCAAGTGAGTCCCAGGAAAGGCGCAAAGCTACACAGAGAAACCCTGTCTCAAAAAACCAAAAAAAAAAAAAAAAATAATAATATTCTATGCCAGGTGGTGGTGGCACATGCCTTTAATCCCAGCACTCGGGGAGACAGAGCCAGGCAGATCTCTGTGAGTTCAAGGCCAGCCTTGTCTACAGAGCGAGATCCAGGACAGGCACCAAAACTACACAGAGAAACCCTGTCTCGAAAAACAAACAAACAAACAACAACAACAACAACAACAACAACAAAAAAAAAAAAAAAAAAAAAAAAAAAAACCAAAATAGTCTCCAGGGTCCACTGAAACCCCGGGGACTGTATCTTTTTCCTCCTCAAGACTCTGGAGGACTTACAGGCATTCCCCATGAGCCTTGGGGATAAGGCCTCAACCTCCAACACTTCAGGGGGCTGCCCAGTTGCCCTGGCAGTGGCTACATTGTGAGGTGGTCCGGGTAACAGACAGTGTGGCTGGGGTGGGAGGCAACAGAGGAGTTTGGGTGCAGTGGCATCATTTTGGGCTCTTCCTGCCCTCACACCCTGCTGGGGCTATCACCGTATCATCATGGGTAGTGCCTACCACTGGGAGGCTCGGCGTCGGCAGATGGCTTTGGAACGGAGGAAGGCAATGATGGTACAGCAGCAGGAAGAGCAGGTGCATGAAGGGGCTTGGTGCATCATCAGGGTCCTCCAGGGGGCAGCAGCAGGAAGAGCAGGTGCATGAAGGAGCTTGGTCCATCATCAGGGTCCTCCAGGGGGCAGCAGCAGGAAGAGCAGGTGCATGAAGGAGCTTGGTCCATCATCAGGGTCCTCCAGGGGGCAGCAGCAGGAAGAGCAGGCGCATGCAGGGGCGTGGTGCATCATCAGGGTCCTCCAGGGGGCAAGTGTGAGTGGAAAAGGATGACAGACTTCCTAGGAAGTGGATGGTGAGCTTGTGAATGTTGTTTCCTGGGGTAGGAGGCAAGCTAGCTCGGTTTTCCCGTTTAGGTGGGTGGAGGGGGAAATGAGGCCCAAAAGGGTATTTGAAGAGATGAGGTCTCACTCTGTTGCCTGGGTTGACTGTGAACTTCTGGGCTCAAAAGATCCTTCTACCTCAGCCTCCTAGTAACTAGTTGAGACTAGTGTGTGTACATGGCCTGAAACTGTGTGCTACTGAATCCTTGCTATGTGGCTAGTGAGAATGAACTGGTTTATATTTAATTTGTATATAAAATTAGAGTATTCAAGCTGGACAGTGGTGGGGCATGCACGCCTTTAATCCCAGCACTCAGGAGGCAGAACTTGTGAGTTCAAGGCTAGCCTGGTCTACAGAGCAAGATCCAGGACAGGCACCAAAGCTACACAGAGAAACCCTGTCTCAAAACAATATCAACAAAAACAGACAAACAACCCCACAGTATTCAATTTACATTTCTCAGCATCTTTGGCAGAACTTGTGTGAATCTTTTTCAACTGTATTTTTTTTTTTTTCGAGGCAGAGTTTCTCTGTGTAGCTTTGCACCTTTCCTGGAACTCACTCTGTAGCCCAGGCTGGCCTCGAACTCAGAGAGATCCGCCTGCCTCTGCCTCCCAAGTGCTGGGATTAAAGGCTTGTGCCACCACCCGGCTTTTCAACTGTATTTTTTTTGTTGTTGTTTTCTTTACTTATTTTTTGGTGGGAGGCAGAGTCTTACTATATAGCCCTGTATAGACCTAATAATCACAATTTTCCTGCCTCCATTTCCCAAGTTCTGGGATTACAGGCATATGACATCATGGCTGACTAAATACTTTTCTTATATGGATATTTTTCTTTCTTTCTTTTTTTTGAGTTTCACCATGTAGCCCTACTTGGCCTGGAGTATACTATGTAGACCAGACTGATCTTGAACTTATTGAGATTCACCTGCTTCTGCTTGAGTGCAGGGATTAAAGGTGTATTCCACCACACCTATGTACATATAGTTAAGATTTATTTTTGTATGTATGTGCTTTTTGCTTGCATGTATGTCTGTGTACGATATGTGTGCCTGGTGCCACTGGAGGCCAGGAGAGAGTGTTGGATCCCAAGACTGGAGTTACAGATGGGTGTGAGCTATCATATGGTGCTGGGAATTTAACCTGGGTTCTATGGAAGAGAGCAGCCAGTGCTTTTAACCACTGACCCATCTCTTCAGTCCAGATTTATTTTATTTATGTGTGTGTGTGTATCTGCATGTTGTATATCCGTGCCCTTAGGGGTCAAAAGAAGGTGTCAGATCCCATGAAACTAGAGTTACATGTGTTTGTGAGCTGGCCGATGTGAGTGCTAGAAACCTACTGTGGACCCTTTGGAAGGGCTGCAAATACTCTTCCTGAGCTCAAATGTTTTTAATAAAAACAAAGTGTCGGGGTTGGGGATTTAGCTCAGCTGGGTTCGGTCCTCAGCTCTGACAAAAAAAAAAAAAAGGTGTCCCGGTGGCTGGAGAGATGAGTAGAGATGACTCTGTGGTTAAGAGTGCTCTTCCGGAGGACCCAAGTTCCTTTTCCTGCAGTATCCTTGTAGAGGCAGCTCATGACGCCTGTACATCCAGCTCCACAGGCAGCGGCCCTCACATGCACATACCCCTTCCTTCACATATCCGTAATTATAAAAATGGGCTGGAGAGATGGCACAGTGGATAAGAACACTGGCTACTCTTTTAGAGGACCCAGGTTTGGTTCTTAGCGTCACAGGATGGCTCATATCCGCAAGTAATTCCAGTTCCAGGAGATCTGATATCCCCTTCTGGGCCCTGTGGGCACCACGGATGCATGTGGTACACATGCATACATACATGCATGCAAAACATCCATACAAATAAAAAAGAGAATAATTCCTTGCAAATGCTTTGAAACAGTACTGTCCATTAAAAACTTAATGTGTGCCACATGAGTAAGATTTTTATGGTGGGAGGTGCTGGGGTGGAACCCAGGGCTTTGCACACTGGGGAAGTAGTGTTACGCTACTGAACTACAACTCCAGGCCTGATTTTATATTTTCTGGTAACCACACATAAAGTCAGAGGACACAGGTGAACCAGTATTTGTTTTTTGTGTGTACAGACACACTTTGGGCGTGCACATATGTTAACACATATGTAGAGGTGGAGGACAGCCTTTGCTGTTCCTTAATCACCATCAATCTTGCTTTTGATTTTTTCGGGACAGGGTTTCTCTGTGTAGCTTTGGTGCCTGTCCGGAAACTCACTCTGTAGACCAGGCTGGCCTTGAACTCACAGAGATCAGCATGGCTCTGCCTCCTGGGTGCTGGGATTAAATGCCCACACCCACATCACTGCCCATCTTGCCTTTTGAGACAGGGTTCCTCATGGTTCCGAAGCCTGTCAAGTAAGCTGGGCTGGCTGGTCACTGATCTCCATAGATCCTCCGACCTCTGGGGTCCCAGTGCTGGGGTTGTAAATACGGGCCATCACGGCCAGCTTGTTATCGTGAGATCTGCGGAACCCAGCTCAGGTCCTCACGCCGGCAAAGCGAGCACTTCGCCAGCTGAGCTATAATTACCCAGCTCCTTGGTTTTGAGTCTCAGTCTGCAGCCCTGGCTTGTGGTGCCAGCCTGAATGGCCTCCAACTTGTGGCAATTCTCCTGCCTCTACCTCTCAAGTTCCGGGATTTTAAGTGTGTGCCACCATATCCAGAAAACCTGTTTTAATATATAACCCTGGAGCTGGAGTTCCAGGCAGCCGTGAACTACTGATGTGGGTGGTGGGAGGACTAATACAGGCACTCTGAACTACAGAGCCATCTTTCCAGCCCCAGGAATTAGCTGACTGAGAATGGGACTCGGAACCACGCTTTGGGTACTCTGTCAGGGGAGGAGACAGCCCAGGCCCTAGCTTCAACCTCTAACTCCAGGGGATAGAGACACTGCGCTTCCCCTTTGTCCTCTGGGCTCCGCAACCCAGAGTTCATCTTGCAGATAAGTGAGGTGAGGACACAGACTGTCACGTGCTGGGGGTTTCTTGCTAGGAAGCAAAAAAACAGGAAGAGAAGAGACAGGAAGAGAAGAGACAGGAAGAGAAGAAACAGCATTCTGAGAAAAAATCTCAGCCACGTCAGGATTCAAAGGGGCCTCAGGATTCAAAAAGGCCTCAGGACTCTTCAAAGGGGCCTCCTCCACCACCTGCCAAACAGCAGCCACAGGGACAGGCAGACCCACCGCCACCACCTGGGCCAAAGCCACCAAAGGAGCAAGCCCCTCCCACACAGAGCGCCTTCAAGGATGACCTACAGAAGGGCACCCAAAGGCAAGGCCCCAGCCAGCCTCAGCCAGCAGGGGCCCAAAAAGATGGACAGCAATCCTGCAGAACGCGTGGACCCCCAATCCTTCCAGGTCCTGGTGAGTGTACCACCCTGGAGACCCTTGCGCCCACCCTGGCCCCTGCCCTCTCTGACCCTTCCCAGCACCATTAGCCTTTATTGGCAGATAAGACTGAGCCCTGTAAACCTGTAGAACAGGGGACTCACAGAATGGCTTCCTCTTGGGAATTCTTCAGCGTAGGTTCAATCTGTGCCTTGACCCAGGAAAAGCCTGCTCCCACCCCCAGCCTCCTTAGCAACTCCCAGGTGAGTGATTTGTGCTTTGTCTTTATCAGGTCCCACGAGTGCATGCCAGGCTAGCTCTTCTACATATTCCCGACTCACGGTGAGAGGCAAGAGGGCTTCTTAGCAGGGAGAGGACTGGAGTCATTTAAAAGTCACTTCTGGGTTTTGTTTTGAAATTACTTTGGTGGGACTGGGGATTGAACCCAGGGCCTTGTGCATGCCAGGCAAGCGCTCTGCCCCCGACTGCTCCGCTCCGCTCTGCTCTATGCCACCTTCCTTTCAAAACAAAATTTTTAACTTAAAAAAAAAAGAGTAGTTTCTAAAGTGTATTGCACAGGTGTCTGAGGTGGCCAGCGGCCAGTGGCCAGCAATGGAGCAGGAGTTACAGGTGGTTGTGAGCTGCCGTGGGTGCTGGGAACAGAGTTCCAGTCCTCCAAGGTCAGCTAGCACTTCTTTTCTTCTCATTGCTACTTTTTTCTTTAATACATTTTTTATTCATTTTACATACCAACCACAGATCCCCCTCTCGTTCCTCCTCCCGTTCTCCACCCCCTCTTTTTTTCAAGTCTGTGTAACCCCGGCTGTCCTGGAACTCCCTCTATAGACCAGGCAGGCTGCCCCAGAACTCAGAGATCCCCCTGTCTCTGCCTCCAGAGTGCGGTGGCCCCATCAAGCAGTCTCACTGCCAGCTCTCTCTCTAGCCTCCCGCTTTAAAATTTGGAGACAGGATCTTAAGTTTCCCAGGCTCACTTTGAGCCCCCTCTGTCCCCCAGGCAAGCCTTGGGCTTGTGCTCTTCCCACTTCGGCTTCCCAAGTAGATGAGATTGTAGGCTTGAGCCACAGGCCAGACTGCCAACGGGTAACTCCTAATCAGAGTCTGAAACGGCAGGAGTGGGTGGGGTGCGGCCCCCGAGGGCGAGGACACCTGTGCAGGTTCTCAGCGGCTTTGGGCAGAGGAGCAGCTGCTCTGTCTTATCTGACTTGGAGTCCTCTGGCCTCAGAGACCTAACACAGTATTCCGAAAGCAGCCCACCCAGAAACGACTAACTTGTTTTGCTTCCTGTCTCCTCACTTTTTCAGTCGACTAATTACATCCAGCAGTGGTGATCCAGAGATGGACTCCAAGACCTGATGATACCACAAAGCAAAAAGAAAAGCAACCCAAAAAACAAAACAAAAAACCTAGACAGCAACAAAAGACAGACAGTAACCACACTTTCTTCCCACTCGCAACCTGTCTACTCCAAAAAGCCAGCCACATCCGGAGAGGAGGCTAGTTGGGATTAAAATGTGATTCCTGGAAAGAACCAGGAGGCTGGTCGGCTTCCTGAGCAGGGGATGGGGGAGGAGGGCAGAAGGACCCACACCTGGAGGTCGAGGATGGACCAGAGCAGAAGTCGAGTCCACACTGTTTGGGGCCGAGCCAAGGGAGAACATGGTCTTGAGCCCCACCTCATGCTAGCGCCTCCTACAACTATTACCACTGTTCCTCATCCAGTGACGACAGGCACCTGGGCTTATTAATGACCATCACTCTAACCAAGCTCGTGCTTACTGAGATACAGCCGAGGAAGAGAGGGGCCGCCATTCGCACTAGAGCGCAGTGGGAAGAGGGGGCAGGTAGGGATGGATGCCCAAGCTTTGCACAGTCCACGCGGGGTGTGTGTGTGTGTGTGTGTGTGTGTCCATATTAGGTATTGAGCTGTTAGGCGGGTGACGCAGGGAGGGTACTGACGCACTGGGCTGAGGACACATGACCTTAGAAAGGGGCAAGGGGCTGGCCTGCTGAAGTCCTCAGGCCTCTGTCTTCCTGGGTGTCATACTTTCCATTTAGCAGAGGGCCAGGAGACCCCCAAAACTCCAGATCTCCCTTCTTCACCAGCCCACGCTGGAAGAGGAGGCAGCACTGGGGGCCCTTAAAATCAGCCTCCAGGAAGACACACGAGTCCTGTGAAGTCCCTTCTGCTCCAGTGCTGAGAAGGCCTCCCTCGGACATGTCAGTCATAACTGGGGACACCAATGGGTCATTTCATATTAGTCCATGGAGCATCACCTTTGGGTAAGGAGCCCTGTCTTACTATGTATAGTCTAGGGATGATGCCTGAGTGGGATGGCCTGGACAGAATGGGAACTGGCTTGGAACAGGAATATTAAAGTTCAAAGACAGTTTAGGAATACACAATGGAAAAAGCCTCCGGGGGTAATCTCTTAGAAGTCAGAGAAACAGAACATGTTTTGGAAGGTCTTGGAAGTCTACATGCCTATCAGAGCACAAAGGTTTGAAGCCTGGGGAGGGAACACAGGTGATCATCTTGCAGGTACAAAGGCCTTAGTTTAATCCTCAGAACCCATGTGAGAAAAACTGGGCATGGTGGCATGTGCTCCCTAATCCCAGGACCAGGGAGGCAGAGATAGGTAGATCCCTGGACCTTGACTGTTTTAAGGATAGGGCTTGGCAGCTGGGCAGTGGTGCACACCTTTAAATCCAGCACTCAGGAGGCAGAGACAGGTGGATCTCTGTAAGTTCGAGGCCAGCCTGGTCTATAGAGCGAGTTCCAGGACAGGCACTAAAACTACACAGAGAAACCCTGTCTCGAAAAACAAAACAAAACAAAAACTCAGGCATGGTGGCACACACCTTAATTCCAGCCCGGGGGAGGTAGAAGCAGGCAGATCTCTGTTTGAGGCCAGCCTTGTCTACATAGTGAGTTCCAGGACAGTCAGGGCTCCACAGTGAGACCCTGTCTCAAAATAAAACACATTAAAAAAAAAGTACCCAAGGAAGGACACCCAAGGTTGTGCCCTGACCTCCGCATGCAGGCACACAGAAAACGAAATGGTCTGAGGTGTGGAGTGTACACCAGCATCCTCACTCATCTGCCCAGGAACCCCATTTTCCTTCAACACGGCTCAATCGAGTTTATTGATTAAAAACCTTTCGCATTTGGTGGTTTATACATCGCAACCTCAGCCTGACCTCCCTGAGTCTCTGTGTTTTGTTGTTCCCTTAACCCTGGCTTGGCAACGACAGACTCCCCTCCCTCCTTGTAGTCCCAGCTAGAATATAGTTCTGTCACCTATGTCCTTGTATCCATCCACCTTCAACTTCAGCTTTCCCCACCACGCCCACCACGCTCGTCCCTCCACCTGTCTGAAGGGCAAAGCTAGCTGGCTTTAGTGAACACACATGCCCGCTCTCCTGCAATACAGATACCGCCTCTATCTGGAGTCCAGGGGAACCTGGGGGTTACCTGGGGTTTGGCTCCAGTGCACAGACAGGCAAGGAGGGATCTAGTCCAGTTCTGGTGAATCTATCATTCTTCAGTCAAGGCCCAGGGGACAGCAGAGGCCTTGGGAACAGAGGGTGGGCCTGATGCAGAGCAGAGAACCCATGGGAGCCCCACAGCTCTGTCCTGACATTTAGAAGCTTTATGTCCTTCAGGCTTTTTGAACACAGCCACTGGGAATACTCTTCTGTCTGACCTACCTGTGAATACTCACATGGGTTCTGGATTGTGAGAAACTTACTTAGAAACTTACCTTTAATAAATACCTTTTCAAATGACTCTGCCTTTGGTCTAGGGTAGACCAGATGGCCTCTCCTCAGCTACTTTAGCTTCTGCTGTGACGATAACATTAAAGCTGCTCTACAGAGAAGAGGTTTAGATGGTGTCGTATGCAGGTCGAGAGAAGCAGGCCGTCACCACCATCACTATCACATGACCATAGCAGACAGCACAAGAGAACATTTATAGTCACCTAGAGAGACCTTGGGGACAGCACTGCATGTCTTCAAGGCCACTATAACTGGGAGAACATGAAAAGGATTCATCTGTGCTGTTAAAATAATCTAGATAAGCTTTCTCTTCATTCCAACTGACGACCCACCCTGGGAGAGCCGGGCAACCAACATGTTCAGCCCCAGGACAGTGCCAGGTCAGTCAGACAGTTCTCAGCACAGGCGACTAGAGGTGGGGACTGTCAGCAGTGACTCTGGGACATCTGAGGAGTCAGAGCCTACGGCAGGGTTCAAGAAGCTCCTTGTGCTGAGGGTGTCAGAGGAAGGCACCGTGAAGCCAGGTGTTTGCCTCCTTTGGCAAAGCCATTAAGTCCTTCCTTGAGCTCCACGGAGTTGAGATGCAGACAGCCTGCGGGAGCCTGCAGGACCGGGGCAGCGCTGTCAGGCTGGCCGAGGGCTCTCCAGGTGGGGCACTGATATGTTCTCCCTGCAGTCCACGTATTCAAAGCTCTCGAAGGGCAGCTGCTGTGGATGGCTCAGGTAGGAGCAGGTCAAAGCACCCCTGGAGAGGAAGGAGGCTTTGTTGCCACAGCTGGGAGGGAAGGGGCCGCTTTGGCCTCACTCCCTAGGACCTCCCGCTGCCCACTTCCTTCTGCCCCCTGCTTTGCCAGGACACCGGGGCAGTTACCACACCGGTGTTCTGGAAGCTCCAGACAGGGCTCCTAAGCAAGGTAAGGTCTGGGACAGGCCCCAGACTTGCTGTTCTCTGGAGCTAACAAAGACTCATGATGTGAGCTACCACAACTCTACCTCATAAAACGCAGCTGAGGTGAGGCCGACGCGGGGGTGGGGATGCGGGAGCCCCACGCCATACTTACTGGATGTGCAGAAGAACATGGTGGACTTTGATTTTCAGCCACGAACAGATATTGCTGAGAGGGAGAGAAGAGGGAGCCTTGTTTTTCCAGACGGTCGGGAATCTCAAAGAGGGGACTTACAAGCCACAGGTCAACACAGTTTGCTCGCCTCCCATCAGGGGCCTCCAAGATGCCTCTCTCAACCCCTTACCCCTTATCCTCTAAGATGAGCCTGGCCACCTGGCCATCCATGTTCTTGGCTCAGACATATGCTGGCCTCTCTCTCAGCAGAAAACTAGATACTACTCTTCCACAGAGCTTCAAAGAGTCCAACTCATGTAAAGATTAACCAAGTTCTACCCATTATTCTAATCTAGGCCTAATAGGGAGAGGCGATGGACTTTTACCCTGCCACGAGGGGGCAGGTCAAATGTAGGTTCCTGAGTCTGAAGCAATTACAAAGCCAAGTGGATTTTTTTGTTTTGTTTTTCAAGACAGGGTTTCTCTGTGTAACTGGCTTGGCTGTCCTGGAACTAGCTCTATAGACCAGGCTGGCCTTGAACTCATAGGGATCCACCTGCCTCTGCCTCCTGAGTGCTGGGATTAAAGGCGTGCGCCACCACCGCCTGCAGCCAATTAGATATTTTTTAAATTAAAAAGTATAGTTTGCCAGGTGTTGGTGGCACATGCCTTTAATCCTAGCACTCAAGAGGCAGAGGCAGAGGTAGGCAAATCTTGAGTTTGAGGCCAGACTGGTCTACAGAGTGAGTTCCAGGATGGGCCAGTGCTACACAGAGAAACCCTGTCTTAAAAACAAAAACAAGGCCAGGCAGTGGTTGATCTAGGACAGGCACCAAAACAACACAGAGAAACTCTGTCTCGAAAAACAAAAACAAAAACAAAATAAAAAACCAAACCAAACCAAACCAAACAAAAAAAACCTAAAAGAACACCAAGTGTGTGTGTGTGTGTGTGTGTGTGTGTGTGTGTGTGTGTGTGTGTGTATGTGTGTTCAGGCACACTTAGGTCATGGCATATGTGGCTGTCAAAGGACAATTTATGGGAGTGGGTTCTCCTCTTTTTACCATGTAAGACAGGAAGATCAAACTCAGGTCATGGTGGCCAACGTCTTTCCCTCGCCAACCCCTCAGTGAATATTAACTGGGTTTTTAAGCCAAGGAAGAAGGTAGAAGAGGTCAAAGGGTACTTACTATGTGCTGTTATCCCCAATCCTGCTGACGACTTCGTAAGGCATCTGTCAACCAAAAAGGCACGCGATTAGCCACACCCGAGGTCGCCCCCTTCCCACTACCACAGATGTCCACACACTTGCGGGCAGGGCTGGTCAGGAAGAGGGATGTTACCTGTTCACTGGCCAAAGGTCCGATGTGCAGGCGGAGGCTGCTGGTAACCTGGCCTACCACAGAGGTCTGGTGGAGAACCTCTGCAGTGAGCTTTGTCACCGTGACGGGATAGAAGTTGCTGTTGGAGATGTTCAAGATATTCTGGAGAGGGCAGCAAGGAGAAGAAATGGTGAGCATGGCTCCCCTCCACAGGGAAAGCACAAGCAGCTGCAGAAGCCTGGCTCTGTGGCTTGAGTCCCATCCTACCCTGGTGGGCCGCGGGCACAAAGGACAGTATTTATTAGTGACTCTGAAGGCGCTTAAGGAGTAACACTGAGCCGGGTCCTGTGGTCCACCCCCTGGTGTTGTTTTTACTCTTTGGTTGTTTTGGGGGACCCGCCACCCAGCTCCCAAATAAATCACAGCGTCTTATTCTTTCTTATGAATGCCCAGCCTTGGCTTGGCTTGTTTCTAGCCAGCTTTTCTTAAATTTTCCCATCTATCTTTTGCCTCTTTCTCTAGTCTATATACCTTTCTTTACTTCTTACTCCGTGGCTTGCTGTATTGCTGGATGGCTGGCCCATGATGTCTTCCTCCTCCTCCCTTTCTTGCTCCTCAATCTTTTCTTCCCAGATTTCTCTGTTTTATTCTCTCTGCCTGCCAGCCCCACCTATCCTTTCTCCTGCCTTGCTACTGGCCATTCGGCTCTTTTTAGCCCATCAGGTATTTTAGACAGACAAAGTAACACAGCTTCACAGAGTTAAACAAATGCAACATAAAAGAATGCAACACATCTTTGCATCATTAAAACAAATGTTCCACAGCATAAACAAATGTAACACATCTTAAAATGATATTCCACAACACATCCCTTCAGTCCAGTTACTCTGGAGGCTGAATCACTTGAGCCCAGGAATTCAAGACCAACCTGGGCAACACAGTGAAAACCCATCAATCAATCAAAGTTTGCTAGCTGAGGATTCAGTTTTATTCTGTTCAGTTTCTCTCCATTCTGTCCTGACATCCTTATTCCACCCTCGGAATGATCTGGCCCAGATTCTAACCCTTCACTATGCAGAGCCCCAATCTCATACAATCTACTATGGAGCTCATGTAGCCTCTCAGCATCCTTCTGCATACCACAAGATCCTTGGTACCTTCACCTTAGGCTACAAGGAAGATGGAAGTGTTTTGGAGAAGGTAGGGGTGAAATCAGGGACACCTACCACCTACCGTCATATTGAGTCGTATATGAGTTTCTTCAAAGGTCACCATGGAGGAGTTGAGGCCTACAGGGTACACGACAATGGACCGTGGATACAGGAAAAAGATGGTGAGGGAGAAAGCAAGCAGGCAGATGATCACCGCCAGGAACACGGAGAGCTTCCTGTGTGAGAATAGGCCCCAGGATGGAGGAGAAAAGTCTGAGAACACCAAGACAATCTAAGGAGGGGATTCAGAGCCTCCTCTCCAGACAGGTGGCTTCCTCTTGCACACAATCTGGCAACTGGATACTTAGCTCTCTAGCTGTGGTTCAGCACAGGATTGGAAGGCAGTTAACATGGCTTCCATTCCCAGATCTCTATCCCCATTGACCCAGTAACACTGAATGGTAATACTTAACCTCTTCAAAAGCCCAGTACGTCTGTAAAGTGGAGATAATTAGATCTATTTCACAGAATTTCCTATGAGTCAACAGAGGGAAAAAAAAAATAACTAATCATGGTTCCTGGCAGACGGCAAGACCTCAATGAATGCTGCTCTAACCACTTGAAATCAGTCTATATGACTCTTTGAGAGCTCTGAGTTTTAATATTTAATTAAATTCAGTACTCAGAACAGGATACTATCTATCCATGCAATTCAATCTGAGATATGAATTAGAAAGAACCTAGTATTTTATGAGGGACACTATTTCTAGTTTTATCAGATTTATTTTGTATGTATGTGCAACAGCATGTGTGTGCAGGCCAGAGGGCAACTTGTGGGAGTGACTTCGCTCCTACCATGTGGTCCTGGGGTTTGGACTCAGGTCATCAGGTTGGGCAGCAAGCCCCTGTACCCCCCACCCCCCAGCCATTTCCTGAGATAGGGTCTGTTTTTAGTACAGTGGCTGGGGAGGCCGGGCAATAGTTCTCAGGTGGAAGCCGAGGGGTTTTGGAGGAGGTTGCAGGGATCCTTGTCAAATGGATGCTGATCACATACAGGGTCATGGGCTGAATGTGATCTGAAACCCACATGCATTGAAACCCAGGGCTGCTTCTGAACCGAGCGGCTGGTTTTCTACCTCTTTTAGGAAGAACACAAGATCTAAACTGTTATAGCAAAGGGAGCTGCAACCAGGGCAACCTGTTCCCTCCTGGAAGGATTTACAGTCACGGAATGGCCTGAGCTCACATCTACTGCGATCTACGTGGCCTTTGTTGTTCTTGTTAAGTTATATTTTGACTGACATATGGGGTTTGATATTCCAATATACATTGTCTACAATGTGAATCAAGGGTAATTAGCAAAACTATGACATTTATCTTCTCCCCCGACCCTGCTTTTTTATTTATTTATTTATTTATTTATTTTTTTAATTTTGGCTAGCGATCAAACCCAGCATCTCATGCAAACTCTCAGTGAATCACAGTCTCAGCTGCTGACACTATCATTCTTAAAAGACAACCCCTGGAAACTCAAAGGTAATGTAAGTCTAATCACAGCGAGACTTGAACGTCCTGGATGGGGGAAAAACCAGGAGATAAACCAGAAGAGAAAGGTGAGGCAGCCCCTAGGGATGGATGACACTCACGTGTGTCTGGGCTTCAGTCTTTGGTCTCCGTAAGGGATGAGGGCTACCAGCTGCTTCTCCAGCTCTGTAGAGGGAAAGAGGGTGAGAAAGGAGGCCAAGAAGTGTCCATGACAAATATTTCCCGTGCTGGCCTCCCCCAAGCACCCTCCCACTCCATCTAGCTGGGCCAGAAGCACACTGCCTCCATCCCACAGCAGGACTGAGAACACAGGGGGGAGGCTGGCAGCTCAGTATTGTCTGAGGAGCAGAGGGACAAGAAACTTTCCTCTAGGTCTGGGAACAGCCATGGCAGGACCTGAATGTTTCTCCTTGGCCAGTCTGAGACTCAGAGAGCATGAACTAGCCTGGCCACCTACTCCAGGAGATACAGAGGGGCAGGTCTGGATCTCTCCCTGGTTCCAAGGGTATTTCCAGAGCCTTGGGCTACTCACCTCGGGGGATCTCCCCATTGCCTAGGCAGGTAGGACAAATCACAAAGCTGGTACCAGCCACCCTTGCATAAGGCACACTGGAGCACGGTGGTTTGCCGCCGCCCCTGCTGAAGTAGTTGGCAGCCTTGCTGGCTCTGGCTGGGTTATCAGGTAGGAGCGACTTGTCCTCATCCTGCTGAGAGGCGAGCTGGGAGAATGCCTTACCCATAGCTCAGCGGGGTTTTTCACTAATGAGAAATAAAACAAGGTTCAGTGCTATTAGCCTGTTGGCATTGATGCCAGATATAATTCTGGTTTTCAGTTTTCAAGATTGCCAAGAAGCCTTACCATTATCCAAGCAAGCTTAGCTTAGAGAGGAGAGGTGTGGGCGGCGCCTTGGGGCCTTTTTTTAAAATGAGAGTTCAAATAGAGAAAACCAAAGAAAAGCAGAAGTTACTTCACTTTAAGGGACTTCCATAAGTGAACGTAGAATATTTTTCCAGGAAAAGCTGAACTATCATTTACTTCAAAGACTGGGAGAGGGGTGCACAGCAGTGCAGGGTCCCTTTGTCCTCCCTAATCAAGGGATTACTCTGTAGAAATCCAAGAGCAAGCACCAGGGCAGAACTGCCGAAGTCAGCCTGTGAGTGTAGAAGGGAGGTTTCCACTCTGGAGTCTGTCTATAACAGAAAATCAGGGCTTCTTGATTGAGAGATCAGAGATGTGGCTAAGAAGCCGTTTGAAGAGGAACTGGGAGGGAGGCTCAATCTGTTCTTCACTGTCACATTTGAGTCTGGTCTTCATTAGGAAAGGTCAAGGATAATTCTGAACTTTCCCCCAAAAGCCCCGAGTAGTGGCTGGAATGAAGCAGCTCGTTAAGACATACTTAGATCTTCTTGGACTAAAATAAAGACACTGTACTCACCTGGTTTAGGTCTGGGATTCCAGGCTCTTCTCAGCTGCAAGACTGGATTTTCTGGAATGCTCCTTTGGGAAGAGGGGCTTCTAAGGTGGGGTGGTCCCCAGGGCGGGACGATCAGCTCCCTTCACCGGAGACCTGGGAGATGAATGTGCGGCAGGTGGGGAGCAGGGATCATTGGCTTCCAGGATCCAAGTTTCCCTCTCTACTAGGGATTTTGCCAAGGGCATCAGGTGGGCAAGGAAGGGAAAGGTAGGACTTCATTGAGGAAGGATTTTAAATCCTACCACACTGGCCGTTAGTCGCATTTGGGCACTACGTTGGGCGCTGAGAAAGCCCAAATGTCCCTGGGCTCTTGCTTTAAAAAGAGAAAGTAGGGGTAGGGGGTCCCGGGAGTGCCTTACCCCAAGTGGACGACGCCCTCAGCATAATCGAAACTGCGGAGCTGCGCGTTTATCACAAGCTCGGAGTCCAAGCAGGCTTGGCCCCGCCTCTCCGCCCCTCCCCCTCCCCCAGAGGGCCCGCCGCTAGAAGACACTTCCGGCTCAAGGGAAAACAAATTCTGCAAGGACCAACTAACTAGTCCAGGTAAGCGTTTCAAAGGACATTTATTCATAATTCTTTAAGCGGTTATGTACAAGTACAACGGAAGGAACGACTGGACCCAGATGGTCAAGACAGGTTCGACTCCAAATCCACCTCATTACCCACACCATGCGGTTCCATTTCTACCCCAAACCCCATGAAAACGTTTTAAATAATAAACGGCCTGGTTGGCTTGCAGTTTGAATTGTGGTTTATTTAGAAGCATTCAAGAGTTAGACTGTAAATAAACAGATTATGAGTAATTAAAATCGCCATTATAAATACCAACTAAGTTAAATAATACTATTTTAACTATCTTTCCCCTTTGAGCTGGGGTCCAGATTCCTTCTCTTTTTATGAATAAAATCTTTAGTGTTTTGTTACCTTTTCTTTCACCTCCTGTACCCAAAGCTCCCTTTGATAAACTAAATGAGACCTAGAATTCTGGAAGCAAGCTTCTTCTCATTGATCCTAGAGTTAAACTAACCTTTTGGTGGGTTAGCCTCCATCCAGCACTTCCTGTTCTCCTCTCTGGGCTGGACACCTCAGAAGAGGATTACAAACGCTCAGAAGTCATCAGCACTTCCTTGTCCCCTCACAGGTACCCAAACCTTACCGAGAAGAATGTTTGCACGTAACTGTTCTTAAGATCTGCTCCGACAGTCACAGAAGACTGTTACATTTACCTTTTCCTTTTATGTAACAGGTGGGTTTTCCTCTTCATGCGATTAGTGAAATATTTCACACTACCTAGGATTTTTCCTTAAATAAAACTTTATGCAAAATAACTTCAACAATCACTGCTCAATGGGTGCTGGTGGGTTAACTAGCATGCCCTTCCGTCCTGCCAGGTGAACACTCAACCGCACCACTGGGGTCTCTTGAAGCACAGGGTTACTTATTTAACTAAGTCTTACAGGGAAATGCCTTTCTTGATCTGCCGTCCTTTAATGTCACATAGCTAGGAAGCTTGGAGTTGGTTACAGATTAGGAGAATAATTCTTGAAAACATTCAAGGTTAATCTTTAAAAAACAAAAACCAAACTAACATTTAACAGCCCATCAAAAACATCCACATGTAACAAAGGAAAATACTCAACTTCAGTACAAGCAAAAGGAAAGCGGTCTACAGAGGTCCAAGTAACACACTTCCACACACTACAGCGGAGAGCTCTGTCCAGATCAGCTGAAAACTGTCTGTCTACTACTTATCCCATTTCTAAAATGAAAATTTAAGTTCTGGTCTTTGATTTGCTCCAAAAAATACTGTAACAGGTACTGTTTTGACAATTCAGTGACACTCGATATAGATTCATCAGATTAAAAACAAGCAAGGGCTTGCAGCCACACCTCAATGACAGACTAAGGTCATCTCTGAGCAGCAGGCAGTTATTTAATACAAGATGGGTCCTCAGTAGCGGTGGCTGTACCAGTCATTGTTGTTGATGTGAAGGAGCTCTGTCACAACCTGCAGGATGTTGTAATTGTGTTTTCTCAGCAGCCTTAGGTTCAGCTGCCTGTCACAGAATCCCATTTCAAAGAGATGGGCCATCAAGGCTGCTGTCTCATCTTCAGAAACGATGGGCTGTTGAAGACAAGAAGTAGACCATTTTCTGTATAATCTAATTGCTTATCTTGCAAATCTTTATTATATTGTCATCCTAGTCTTTCCTGACTTATTCAAAAGGTTAGGTAATTAGATGCAAAGGTACAGCTTTCCTGTCTCCCTCACACGTCAGTGGGTCAAGAGTGTTCTGGCTAGGTATGTGCACAGTTCAAGGAGAGGGGGGCAGAGTAGGACAATGAATGCTTCAGAGAACTTGATAAAAGCAACATGCTTAGGCACGGCTCATACCTGTGATTCCAGCTTGGAGGAAGAACACAAGTTTGGGGCTAGCCTGGGCTCTGCAGAGTGAGCCCTTACCTCCAAGACCCCAAACAAACAAAAATCACCCATTCTTCAGCCAAGGAAAAATTGAAGTGCAAGATGAAAAGAAGCCTTGAAGACTTGTGAACATAAAATTGTGGTGATGGGACAAATATGAGCAAGAAAGACTTCCTGAAGATGGCATGTGATACCAACCTTTACCAGGTATGCAAGTCAGATGGATACAGAATTGGGAAATTATATCTCAGGCAGTCTCTTTACCCTCAAAATAGAAGTGATCTCATTAAGAGGAAGCTAACACCTATTTACAGAAATCCCCGCCCTCCCCCTTTTGAGATAGGGTCTTTCTATATAGGCCTGGCTATCCTGGAACTATGTAGATCAGGCTGGCCTTGAACTCACTGAGATGCTGTCTCCATCTGACATATGCTAGACACGTGCTTTGCCACTGAGCTATAACTCAGCTATAACCCCTAGTCCCTCTTTCTGCTTATTTTAGAATAGTCTATCACCCTTGACAGGTTTAATCTACTTAGACATTTTTCTTTTTACCTTTACCACCTTAGAAATTTTCCTCTCCTCTGTACTGATAACATCGTTCAGGTAGGCTCGTCAACCTCAAGTCTCTTATGAACACTTCCTTCTGCCTTATGTGGACTAGTGTTTACCTCCCTTCCCCCACATAGCTAGCTGTGGCAAAGTGAAGCATACTTGGGAACTGTCTGTCAGATTCCTCACTCCTGGGTCACAGCTCTCTGCAGCATTTAGCACTGCCTACTGCCCCTTTATGAACCTCCCCAAACCCCAGCAGTGGCCCTGTCTGTCTCCCTCTAAGTCTTGTTTTTGTAGAGCTCTGTTGCCTTATCCTTAAAGGCCGTCTCTGCCTTCTCCATTTTCCCTAGCTAATCCTATCCAATCACACAGTTCCTGCTAGAACCTGTATGCAAATGACTGTCAAACTTCAGCCTCAGGTCAAATCTCTTCTCTATGATGGAGATGTACACATCCAACTACATGCTAGATGGCTTTACTTTTAACCTGGATAAACTGTAAACTCATCACTAAGCAAAACCTACTAGATCAACTCCTACCCAAATAATAAACTTTTTTCACTGGTGGGGGGCATTATGTATTTTATGTTTGTGTGCATGGTGCTCATGTGGTCATCAGAGGACAACTCATGAGAATCAGTTCTCTCCTTCCATGATGATTGGAACTTCCCAATCCCTTTCTAGGGACTGGAACTCACGTTTTTTCAAGGCTTGGTAGCAAGCACCATGACTCAACTGAGTTGTTTCACTGGCCCTATTTTCTTGTAATGCATGGCACTACTGAATACCTAAGCTAAAGCTTGAAATTTATCCCTGACTTTTGTTTTGAGACAGGGTTTCTCTGTGTTGTTTTGGTGCCTGTCCAGGACCTCGCTCTGTAGACCAGGCTGGCCTTGAACTCAAGAGAACTCTGCCTCCCAAGTGCTGGGATTCAAGGCATGTGCTACCACTGCCCAGCCCCCTTGACATGTTTTTAAGCACTTAATCCTAACAAGTTCTGACATTTCTATCTCTTTTATGTTATTTTTTAAACCCTTAATTTCTACCTATATGTGGATTTTCATGTGGATTTCTTTACTGGTTACATTATACCGCTATACTGTAGAAGAGTGACCTCACTAAAAACAAATGTGATCACATTAAATCACATCCTCCAAGTCTGTCCATGGGGGTGTGGTGCCACATGCCTTAAGTCCCAGCACTCAAGAGGCAGATGGAGCTCTGTGAATTCAAGGACAGCCTAGTCTACACAGTGATTTCCAGGAGAGTCAGGGTTATGAGGAGAGACTCTGTTCCAAAACCAAACCAACCAAACAAACCAACCCCAAACAATACAACAAAAAAACCTTCCTATTCCTTATATAAAACCCCAGCACTACAGCTCGCCTTTTCTTACTCTTCTCTCCAGATCCGATTCTCCATCCACTCACTGCCAGCTCTCACTAGCTACTCAACTTTATTTTTCAAAGAAGACAAGACCCTGGGACTGAACCTAGGGTGCTAAGCAAGAGTTCTATCATTATTAAACTACATCTGTACCACTTTTAAAATCTTATTTTGAGTAAAGGTTTCACTATGTAGCCCAAGCTGGCTTTGAACTTAGAATCTTTCTGCCTCCTCAGTAGCTGGGATCACAGGAGAGAGCTACCACATTCAGTATTAAAATATTCTTTCCTGGGGGAACACTTGCTTTGTCCTTTAGGCCTCAGTTCAGATACTAACTTCCAGGAAACCTCTGTCCCAGTAGGTGGAGATGTTCAAGCTGATGGACCGCACCGGCATAGTATCCTACCTGTCCTGAAAATGTGCATGCTTGGCCAATTTCCCAGAGTTGTTGACAGGAATGTGTGTCTTATGCATCCAGTAGCACCTGCACATGTAACTGTACATGTAGTAGGTCTTCAACAAATTTTAGGTTCTTTTCCTTTTCTCCCCAGAGTAACTTGATTAAAAAGATAGGAAATGGCAGGGCTATGTGTTCATCAAAGAAGAAATCTACATATAGTCCATGCCATGTTAATTGCCAATCCAGACAGAAAGACACTGCCATTTGTACTGGTGACTGAGGGGCTGAAGTTAAGGAAAAGAAACCACACACTGACCTGTGCAGTGACTGGCGGCCCAGAAAACAGGGCCTTGTACGCAGAGGCCGCAACAGACAAGGCCCCCTTCACCAGTCCTCCGGCAATGCCGCTCCCACTGTGGTGCCTACAGAGGAAAACCAAATTATCTCCCCAAACAAATTCATGACCTTACAGGATAATGTGGGCGCTAATCTCGAAAGACAATGAGGTATCCTTAAGAGAAAAAAAAAAAAATAGATGTAGAAAAAAAGAGAATGAACTGTTTTCAGAGCTACAAATCTTGGTTTGATGCAGGGCTCGGCTTGGCTGGCACAAGACAGGAGCACCGCAGGACACGTACACCTTGTGACCATGCCAGCGTTCCAGCCCAGCTGAAAATTAATGTGTCACGGACACACATGGATGTCAGCAATCTGTCTGCACATCTCAGAGAAAACACCTGGCAAAGGAAATGTGATTTTTCTGGATACTGATTTGAGATGATAGGGACCAGAGAGGCAGCTGTATCTAAGAAAAAAAAAAAATGGCCAAATGCACATGGGGCTTGATCTTCCTTTCTTCTTGGGTACTACAGGTGAGGTGACTTTTAGGGCAGTCCTTTGTCTAAAACGGGAGAATGCTTAACACAAGCTCTAGCTCTCTGTCCAGTGTTGTCAAAAGCTTTAGCACTAAAACGAGGAACGAGGGCTCTCCTCCTGTGCTCTAAGACGGCACATGCTCCGAGAGGCTCAGTTAAGCAGAAGCAGTGCTGGGATGTCCACCTGCTTCTGAAGAGACTTCACAAGGTCATTACCTTGAGTGGTCACAGCTCTTCTGTCTGCTGTTGACAAGTCCCGATGAGCCTCTGGGCTCTAAAAGCAGAAGAGCTGTTGGTTAGATTCGGCGTCCACAAGCACCTAGTGTTTCCCAACCCAGCAAAGCTATTATTGAGGCAGGTGGAAAGGTAACAGGTTATCTGAAGCCTTTCCTTCTTTCCTCCTCTTTATTAAGAAAAGTTCGGTGAGTGGTTGAAGTAACTGAGAAAGTCTAGAAATGCTATACAAGGTGGCTTCATTGAATAAAAAAACTTCTATAATCCTATTACACTGATATGTTGGTTCTCAGATGGTTTTAGGTTTGGTGTTTTAGGAAGAAGTGACTGTGAGGACCTACGTACTCCTTCACAGTGCTACTGTCCTGATGGTTCGAATAAGGGGACAGACCCAGGGGCATCACAACTAGCTGAGCTGCTGCATCAACCTGGTGAGGAGAGGCAAGCCTGGGGCTGGCATGCCGGCTGGCCTGCTTCCAAGGCGGCACCTTCCCACCCACCACAGTACAGCACCTATCTCCAAAGGCCTCCACAGAGACCTGAGAGCAAAAACAGCATGAAGGAAGAGTGCAGAAAGAGAGAGAAGGGCAAGTTTCTAAAACAGGCCACGCATCTCCAAAACCGACAGCCAGTTGATACCTTCCAGTGGAAGCAAAGGAAGGGAGGTAAAGCTGAAGCTTGTCCTTACCTCCTCTGACCTGGTCAGGGACTGAAGGAACTTCTTGGATGGTAATTGGTGAATCCACTTCTGGGGACCCGTGCTGTACGCAAGGGGAGCTCCTTTAGAAAGACACAATATTGGAGGGAGGTTGAAAAGCAGTTACAGCAGTGGCCGGAAAACAGTCACGGGCAGGAGTGCCAGAGGCTCTGCAGGCTTCACATTCCCAATCCCCATCACGTGTGAATGTGGGGATCTGCTCAGAAGGGTTGCATTCTACTCTGACTTCCTCTTTAGCCCAACCCAGCTAGAAAAACTGGTTTCACTCAGGTCACTTCCCCCTACATCAGGTGGTGCTAACAGATGGGCAGTTTAGTTTCCCGAGTGGTTTAAATTATGTTCAGGGCTCCCATATTTTCTATACTAGTAGGAGAGACCAATGGCCCAGATCCATAGACTCACATACTTTCTGGGTTTGTGGTATATATCCCTAAGGAATTTAGTCTCCTAATTGTTCTTTGTGTTAGTACACGGAGGATGAGGGCTTCTCTGTTAACCCAGGCCCTCATGCTTGCCAGTCAAATGCTCTAACACTGAGTTAAATGACAAGTCCTCACGTAAGATTGTGTCACCTTCATTCAACTCAAGAATCAAACATGAAAGGAAGGTCCAGAAATGTTTGTTTGAAGATTTTTCTCTTAAAATAAGTGCACAGATGCTCATGTAAGTAAGGTCAACTAAAACAAACATTTGTTTAAATACCAAATTCACAAATGCTGAGAACTTAAATGTCTTTTATTTATCTAAGTTTGGAGATTCAGTTGGTTATTTCACCTCTGAAGAACAGGACAGCTAAGGGGTGCTGAGAAGTACCTGGACAGTGGTGGTGGCAGTCCTACCACCTCGGGGACGAGGGGCACTGTGTCCAGCGTCTGTGAGGTCGTGAGGATGTCACTGATGCTCTGCTCCTGTGGCTGGCTCTCCCCTTCAGGGAGTCTTTCTCCGGCCTCAGCTGGTTCCTGCCCAGCCTCGATCCCAGGTTGGCCTTCAGCCCCTCGCTCCAGGCCTGGCTGTGAGAGTGCAGAGCTGTACATGGAGTCCCCCAGGGGGCGGCTGGTGTCAAAGCACTCAGGCAGGATGATGATATAATCTTCAGAGGAAGCAGAAGACTGACTTTCAACTTCATCTTGGAGATCCTCTTCTTCCTCCTCAGCAATGTGGACAATCTCTTCCCTCTCATCTCCAAGTGGTCCTTCTTCAGGCAAGGCAAATTTCACTAAGGAACAAAAGTAACCCTGTGAAGGAAAAGGCTTAGCAACAAACCTCAGTGCTGCACTCACTTGGCGAGGCCTTGTGAGTCAAGAACTAGCAGAAAAGCCAGAATGGAAAGAACCAGAGGAATGGGCTGCTGCTGCTGAAGCCCTAATTGTATTCTATGTTTCAAGATCATGCCAAAAGAAATAGAACAGAAGTCAGCAGAAACAGGTCTGTGGGCAGAAATAGCCAGGCTTCCTATGAGCATTGTGAGTCTTACAGTCCTCTTTTCTATTCATTAGGACAGCTAACAGACCGAGATAAAGCTTTTTGGTTGATTTTGTTAAAAGAGGGCATAATATCTTATTGTAGATGGTTGTGAGCCACCACATGGTTGCTGGGAATTGAACTCAGGACCTGTGGAAGAGCAGTCAACGCTCTTAACCTCTGAGCCATCTCTCCATGCCCTGAGATAAAGCTTTATCACAACTTGTAAGGTAGCTATCTATCAGGCTCTGAAAAGGTGTCACGTGGTAAGCACTTCAGGTTGTATGCTTGCTTTCCTTCTCCTGGGAAAGTGATGCACAGTCAGAGAACACAAGAAAATTACAGGGGTGGGTAGAAAGGTGCCCCAAGATCATATCAGAGCAGCACTTATGAACAATTTGGTTTATCTTTCCACACCTTTCTGCTTTTTGTATATATGTGTAAAAAAGTCTTCATATGTATGTGTTCACTTTAAGCAAAAATAGGACAATTTTGTTTAAAGGTATATATAGATCAATTTTTTTGAGTATGTATGGTGCCTATTAATTACACCTGTTCATGTCTCTGTGTGTAGGTCAGGGAGGATATCAAGGGTCTGTCTTTATTGTTTCACACCTTATTAGAGACAAAGGCTCTCTCATTTCACCTGAAGCTCAGCATTTTGGTTAGGCTGGCTGGCTATGAGCTCCAGGATCTGCCTGTCTCAGTTCCCCGATGCTGGGGTGACAGGCAGACAGGGTGACAAGCAGAAGGGCTCTGTTTAGATTTTAGGTGAGTACCGAGGACTCAGATTTAGGTCATCTTGCTTACACAGCAAGGACTCTTACGCACTAAGCCATTCCCTAAGCCCTCAGATTTGGTATTATTGTTATTATGTACCAGAAACTGAACTTTTGGGTAGTTTTTGAGACATATAGTACTGGTTCTACTAATTTGGTACTAGTAGTCTGTTGTGAACTAGTAGGTTGTGTATGTGTAAGTGTACAGGTAGATAACTGAACTGTGAATGGAGGACAGAAAAAAGGTCAACACTGGGTGCAGTTCCCTAGAAGCCATCCCCCCATCTTCTTTTGAGACAATGTTTCACTTTGTAGCTGGCTGCAAACTCAAGAGACTGCTTACATCTGTACCTCAAGTGCTAGGATTAAAGGCACATGCTAAAATGTCTGTCCATCTGCCCTACTGTTTGCAACAGGGTCTGCCACATGTTTTTTAGGTGGGTGCTAGGGATTGAGTTGACCTCCTCATGCTTGTAAGACTATCAGCAGCTACCACCAGAACCCATGAAGGTGGTTTCCGTTTGTTTGTTTTTTAAGACAGGGTTTCTCTGTGTAGCTGTGACTGTCCTGAAACTCTCTATATAGACCATGCTGGCCTTGAACTTGAGTTCTGCTTGCCTCTCCCTTCTGAGTGCTGTGATCAAAGGCGTGCGCTACCACCCCTGTGACGAAGGTATTTTTTATGGTAGAATTTATCCCTGGGAAGCAGTCTGGTACTCTGTGTCGTCCCACATTTTTCAGATTGCAGCCCTTGGAAGAAAGCAGAGGGCTCCGTTGCCAACGGGAGCTTCTGCTGAGGAGCTGTCAACTTACAGGAAGAATCCTTCCTGCAGGACCCAGGCGGCACAGCTGGCTGCTGCTCCTCTGTGGACTGCAGCTGGAATTCCCCTGAGAAAGAAAGCGGAGAACGAGTTAGGTGGCTTCTTTGTTCCTGGTGCTCTAATAAGAATGATCAATGTATACACCATTTCAGAGCTTGCCTGTGAGGCTCCTCCTGAAGTTAAGTGCTATGAGCCATTTGGACACAGGGTGGCGGTCATGCTACATCTGAAGTCTAACAGCCAGGGGCTCCTGGCAGACTCCGCAGGTCTTGCCTGTGTATGTGCCCCCAACCCCAGCTGACTCCAGATAAAATGATAACATCTTGCTGTCATTAGATTGGACTCATGTCTGGGATTAATTTGCCTCCTTTGCAAGCCAAAGAGGCCACGCATGTGCAGGGAACCACACAATAAAAGCTGCAAGGCAAAGACTGTCAGAGGAAGTTAAACGTAAAGCATTTTCCTTGCTTTCCCAGACTCTCAACTTGTCACAGATTTTTATTTGCTATTTCATAAAGAAAAATGAAATCATTAAATTCAATTTTAAACAAAACAAAACAAAACAAAAAGAATGATCAATGTGATCAGTTTCCAACAAACATCAGTCTCCCTCCCCTCTCACTATTCAGGTACCACCTTGCTAGCTGGTGGAAATGTAGGGACACTCACTTGGCAGGGACCTCTGCCTACAAGGTGGGTTGTGGTCTGGAGCCGCATCCAAGGTAAGGGATCGGATTACAGTCTCACACACAAACTGGGTCCCACTCAGGTCTTCCTCTGTTTCTTCCACTGAAGCAGGGGCCTCAGTCTTCCTCTTTGCTGATAGAGTGGAATCTGAAAGAAACACAAAGCTTGTCTGTACTTAATGTTTAAAGAGTTGAGAGCTTCACCAATCACTGCATATTAAACCTAGGTGCGGTATGAATAGCTGCTCTTGCTGTCATGAGGGAAGACTGAGAAAGAGTAAGAGATGCTACAGGAATCAATTTGCATGCTGAGGTAAAGTTAATGAGGAATGGGTGTATGAAAATAGGGATGGAACGGGAAGGGAAGGTACAAGTGCTTTACAGATATTTAACCCCTTACCAGGAAGTGCTTTAAATCCCGCCCCTTCACTCTCTTCCTGTATCTGCCCCAAGCCTGGCTTCTCTATTAAAGGACTGTCATGTGGCAGAGGAGACATGCAGGGAGTCATATCTGGAGAATGAAGACAGGAAAACCATCAACTGAGAAAAAGCATGTGTCCAGAAGCAGCAGTCTGTAGGTTTCTTGCTTCCTGTGGAGTTAAAATAAACCTAAATATGCTCCACCACCTGTCATAAAGAACTTCTCCAGATCACCAGAAATGCAACTAGCTCTGACCAATCAATGCTGGGTCACAAACAAGTAAATGGCACAGCAGGTCAAAGCCATATACAAAACCATGAAGGAAGGAACAAAGGGAGAGAAATGAAGAAGGGTTCCTTTACAATAAGGAAGTCCTACACACACTGTACTGTGGCACTGACAGACGACAGGGAGAGGAGATGGACCATGGGTGCAGCTTCACTATCTCATGGGAGAACTCCTCACCCTACTGGGCCTCAGACCGTAATACCAGCACCTAAACACGATGAGCCAAGACATGCTTACCCACAGGGGTGTTGTGGGGCACTCTCTCCAATTCTTGGACAATGTTTATATCCAGCAGCTCAAAGGACAGCAGGTCCTAGAAAAAGAGAAGGCCAAATAAAGATGTCTGTTGCAACTGGACCTACAGCCCTTCTGTACATTGCCTGGATTCAATTCTGTTCAAATTCATGCCCCTCCTCAATCAACTGAAACTAAAAAGAGTTCAATGGGAACCAATATTCTCAAATGTCTAACTAGCAGGGAGGAGAGAGAATCGTCACATGCCCCTTCTCCCTGCTCCTGCCTTCAAGGTGGATTCACTCCTGGTCAGATCAGAGGACAACTTTAGCTGTCTACTCCGTTCTGTATTTGTGAGTGTATTTCCTCAATTTATATCTCTCTTTTTTTTAAAAAAAAAAGATTTATTTATTTATTTAGTATACAGTGCTGTGTCTGCATGGCCAGAACAGGGCGCCAGATCTCATTACAGATGGTTGTGAGCCACCATGTGGTTACTGGGAATTGAACTCAGAACCTCTGGAAGAACAGCTAGTGCTCTTAACCTCTGAGCCATCTCTTCAGCCCCCTTAATTTATATCTTAATAAATCCCTATTACCCATTAAATACTCACATGGATTGATCTTTTTTTTTTTTTAAGATTTATTTATTTATTTATTATATATACAACATTCTGCCACCATGTAACTTTCCACGCCAGAAGAGGGAACCAGATCTCATTACGGATGGTTGTGAGCCACCATGTGGGTGCTGGGAATTGAACTCAGGACCTCTAGAAGAGCAGTCAGTGCTCTTAACCTCTGAGCCGTCTCTCCAGCCCCACGTGGATTGATCTTAATAGAGAGGAAACAGTGGGTAGGCAAGTGAACCAGGCTACCTAATATGAAGAGGCCACTAGAGGGAAGTTGTGGGGAAGCACAAGCCTGAGCTTCCAACTCATGAAGAAACATTTCACAAACTTGCTCCATAGATGACCTCACTCTCACTAAATACAGCTGACTGGATTAAGCCTGCCCAGAAGCATGTATGGCTATCTATCCACCTTCCCTTGTCCCCCAGAGTGCTGACTGTTTACCTGGGCAGTCAGAAGGTCCACAGACGGAATGTACAGTTCTCTCCCATTGGTGACGTTCTGTGTCTTCTGGGAGATACTGTTTCCTGTCCCTTCTATCTGCTTCCTCACTTCAGCCAACGGAATCTCTTCTTCAGCAAGAAGAAAAGCTTCCTATGGAGACAAATAATGGGGGCATTTTAGGACCTCAACAGAGCTCGGGTACCAGCTGACATGTCATCCCTAAAATAAAAACACAGTAGAACCTTCTCATTCAATTTTTAATTTTAATTTAGACTTCTAGAAAAGCTGCAGAAATAGTGAAGAGTTCATATACTGTTCCAAAAAGTAGTTAGCTCAAACCAGGACATTAACACTCATTAGCTCCACTAACAAAAGGAACAGATGAAGGCAGCAAGTTAACAGGCAGGTCTAGATGGCACTGGTACCAGGGAACAAACACACACAGGGGACTCTAGGAGACGAATGTGAAGGGGAAAGCTACCAGTTCACAGGCAGGCCAGGCAGCCCTTTCTCCCCTGGTGCAGCAAGCACCATCACAGACAGTAGCCCTTAGGGTCTGCCTGAACCAACCCTAAGGATGCTACACACCTTGAAGACTAGGCCAAACACCAGCACAAAAATGTACTGGAGGGAAGAATATCCCCCAAATCCCATGTGTTAAAACCTTGGCCCCTAAGCTGGACAGTAGTGGTACACAACTTTAATCCAGCACACTAGCCTTTAAACTCAGCACTTAGGAGGCAGAGGTAAGAGGATCTCTGACTTTGAGGCCAACCTGGTCTACAGAGTGAGTTCTAGGACAGTCATGGCCACACAGAGAACCCTGTCTCAAAAAACGTAAAGCTTGACCTCTAGAGGCATGGTATTACTAGACAATAAACACAAGGGGGAGCCTTCTCTGAGGTCCTTAGGTCACTGTGGGTATGTTGGGACTCTGGTCCCTTCCTCTTTTCTTCCTGGCCCTGAGTGGCTCTCTCTCTCTCTCTCTCTCTCTGCCAGTATAGTCTAATACCTCAACTAGAGGCCTACAGCAATAGGTCTGTCTAATCATGGACCAGAAGCTCTAAAACTGTGAACCAAAAGAACTCATTCTCTTTGTACATTAATTATCTCAAGTATTTTGTCAAGGTGATGGAAAACTCAGAAACAGTAAACTTCCAGAAAGTCTGGAAGAATAGCAAGCTATGAATGAGTTTTTTTAGGTTCAGGTTCCCAGGGTCCGTCTGTGTCAGTCCTTAGCAAGAGCTAGCCTCAAACTCGCAATACTCTTGCTTCAGCCTCTCATGCATGGAATATAGGCCTGTGTCACAAAGCTGGACGTTCCCCATGACTGAGGAAATAATCTGGTAACTGGGGCAAGGCTGACAGTGTAAGTGCTCACCTCTTGCTCACAGGTGAGATCATCAGCTTTGCTTGAGGTGATCATGCCCCTTTCCACGTTATCAGGGCTATCAGAAGAGGGGAAAGAATCCACTATGATACTGCACCAGACCCGAGGCCCAAACTGCTGGCCTTTGTGCGAAAGACGCCAATGCGAAGTGTATGTTCCCTCTAAGGTTGGAGCGATGAACTCCACAGACACAACTCCCACATGGCCAGCCTTCAAGCAGGGAACCACAACATCCTTCTTTTCTGCAGAAGCCAATGTCAAGTTTCCCCACATGAACTTGAGCTGAAAAGAACAAGAGAAAGCTTGTCACCATGTCCTTTGCTACTGTGCGTCACTGTCTTTCCATTTAGTGAGCAAAAAGATACCTTTGTGTCTGCACTCCACTTCACATTTCCTGTGTTTTTCATCCTCCAGTGTTTGATAAACTTGGTTCCTGGCTGAAGATGCGTCCCGTCAGGCAAATTCTCATCCACAAATGCTGCACTGAGCGTTGGCATAACTGGGGCACAGGGCTGCAAAGGAAGCCTGGACAGAAATCCAGATGCTTAGTTACCTGCTGTTGGGTATGATGGCTTCTGAACACGCCCCACTGTGATTCAAGAGGCTGACTGCTTTTTAAGGATGCACTAATACATCTGCCTTAAAAACTAACACTAATTGGTCCCATGAGAAGGCTCAGCAGGGAAAGGTACTTGCCACGCCAGCCAGAGTGAGTGACCTGAGTTCAATCCCCAGAATGAACAAAGGTTAGAGAAAAGAGAACTGACTCCACAAAGTTCTTTGACCTCAACATGCATGTCATGGCACATGTGTGTGTACACACACATGTGCACTAATAAATACAATAATAGCCAGGTGGTGGTGGCGCACACCTTTAATCCCAGGACTCAGGAAGCAGAGGCAGGCAGATCTCTGTGAGTTCAAGGCCAGCCTGGTTTATAGAACGAGTTCTAGGAGAGCCAGGGCTGTTACACAGAAACTCTGTCCTGAAAAACCATAAATAAATAAAATAAAAATTAAGACTAATAAAAATCTTGTGTGCATACATGTGTGTAAAAGGTAGTGCTAGGAATCAAACTCCAGGCTAGAAAACAGACACGATGCCTTAAGGGATAATTAAAAGTGTCCATAAATACAAATGGAAACTTGTTCTTTTGCTTCCAATCCAGCCAGATTGCCTCCAGAGAAGAGAAGTCTGAGCCACCCCCATTCAAAGTCTTAATACTCTCTAGCTTTCTGAATAAGGCATCAAAGTGAGTGTCAGAAATAACTCCTGAACCAGCCTGGACCAGACAACGGGAAGCTTGGAACAGGTGAGTGCTAGGAGACACAACAGGTAAGACACAGGATGGCTTCAGCCTTGGAGAGCTAGCCCAAGCCACACTCCCGCTGGCCTGGGACTTACATCAGGGCGTTGGACTGCAGCAAGCTCTCAGGTCGGCCTAAAGGGGACCTGGGACTCTGGAGTCCATGGATTGAATTCCACAAATGAATCTTCCTGTGGAGTTTAAGCTGCTTTTTAAGCTCCTTGACCTCTGCTTTCCGCTGTTTCTTCTCAGCACGCAACCTTTGCTTTTCTGCTTTCACAAAGTTCTTATCCACCTGTTTCTGGATCCTGTGGGATAATGAATGAATGTCTTGAAACACAAAAAAACATCGAAGCAATTTGAAGCTACGTAAATCCATCAATGGCTAGCATCTAGTTTCTTAATTTCTTTTGTAGTCATCATTTCCACTTGATGAAAATCAGACAACTGTTTCATTATTACACATCAATTGAAAAGGAGCAAAATAAGGAGTCTATCAGCAATTTTGTGATATTATATAATATCATTGCATTTTTCTTTTGTTTTGAGATGGTCTCACTATGTAGCTCAGTCCAGCTTGGAACTCAGGACAGTTCTGAATGCTGGGCATCTCAAATATTTAAAAGATTTATTTATTTATTTGCACACAAGATTTTGCACACAAGATTTTGCCAGAAGAGGGCACCAGATCTCATGACAGATGGTTGTGAGCCACACCATGTGGTTGCTGGGAATTGAACTCAGAACCTCTGGAAGAGCAGTCTTAACTACTGAGCCATCTCTCTAGCCCCGATTTATTTATTTTTAATTCATGTGTATGAGCATATGCCTGCATGTATGTATGTGTACCACATGTGTGCTTGATGCTCACAGAGGCTAGAGATGGATATCAGATCCCCTGGAACCGGAGTGTTAGATGGTTGGTTGTGAGCTGCTATGTGGGTGCTGGGAACTGAATCCAGGTTCCTCCACAAAAGCATCAAGTCCTCTTAGTGCTCCTAATCACTGAGCCATCTTTCCAGCACAAATCAGGTAATGTTTTTTTTCAAGACAGGGTTTCTCTGTCTAGTCCTTGCTATCCTGGAACTCACTCTGTAGACCAGGCTAGTCTCGAATGCAGCAATATGCCTGCCTCTGTCTTCTAAGTGCTGGGATTAAAGGCGTGCACTACCATTGCCTGGCTTACATCAGATATTTTTAACATCAGCATGTTGTGTCAGCAGAATCAAGAAGTCAAGCAGAAGAGCACCCACAAGTGTATGGCTTTACCTGATTTGTTCAAGAGCAGGAGGCAGACGAGGAGTAGGACCCTTTAAGTGGGAAAATGGGTCGGAGGGAATCACAACAGGTTTCCGAAACTTTAGCAGGACGTGGCTACGGCTATGGGCATACGGCCCCCCTTCACAATCTTCACAAAGGTTGTAGGCTGGGCACACGCTGTGTGAAAAGAACAACACAGTGAAAACGTCACAGCAGGAAGTCCCTGAAGTAGAGGGGAACAAGATCACACTTTATATCTGCTCCATGACCAGCAAGTTGGTGACTTGGTTATGTGGAGCCTATGCTAAAACGACAAGAGTAACTCCTAATCACACCTATCTTCATGAAATAGTTTATAGGAAGAAGATACAAGAACGTTTTGACCAAGGGGAGGGGTCTATCCTAAGTGATCCAATTTTGACTGAGGGAACTTAATTTTGCCTGATTCTGTTCATTCAAATGTGTAAATGAAAAGCACTTGTAATAGTTTCCAGTTACATATCCCACAAGACATGTACACATCCCACAAAATGAGAAGTAGTTTGTGCTTCCAAATCCAAGCCACATCACCTACTGCTCAAAGACAGAAGATGTCCAGCTTCCCTTCAAGTCCCCAGAACGCTAGGGCAGACACTGCCTCTACCCAGGAATCACTTACCTGCACTGGTAACGCACACCTATGATCCTTCTGTAGCAGTGATTGCAAGCAAGATGCCAGTTGAACTGGTCCTTTGAAACAGGCATCGAGACTTCCGAGGCCGACTTCTGGAGGAACAGCTTCTCCCGCAACCTCTGTTCAAGCTTCTCAACAGTTTCCTTAACCACTTGTTCTCTGAACTACAAGGCAGAGCAGAAGGTGGGGGAAACTCAGTTCCAGCACTGGACCAAGTGAGAAGAGAACAGCAACCCTCAAGTGTCCCTGTCTCTGGTGATACTTAAGAACATGGCTGACGGCTGCTGGAGGGAAGAACAGAGATGTTACAGGTCTCTTCCTTTCATGGCTAAGCTGACTGTGTCTGGAAATCACCAGCTGCCATCTGCCTTTCACCCACAGCAGCGGCCGCAGCCATCTGGGTTCAGCTTTCTCCCTGTGCCAACAGAGCTGCTAAAACCCAAGTTGGAGAGAACACTCACCGTTTCCAGGTAGCTTGTGAACCAGTCTGGGGGCTTGTCATGAGGCTGGTCCGTGTCACAAGGAGCACGTGGACATGGCTGTGAGAAAATACAACCCAAGACCTTGGAAGTTATTTTTCAAAAGTAATTCTTCGAAAATGTGTTATTTTCAGGTTTCTTTTATCAAATATCGTAAGTATGTAGTTTTTAAAAGTTACAGTATGAGGGGCTGGAGAGATGGCTCAAAGGTTAAGAGAACTGGCTGCTCTTCCAAAGGTCCCAAGTTCAATTCTCAGCAGTGTCATCATGGCTCATAACCATCTATAATGAGATCTGGTGCCCTCTTCTGATGTGCAGGCAAAACATGCAGCAGAATACTGTATACACAATAAATAAATCTTCAAGAAAATATTACAGTGTGAAGGAACACAAGAGAAAAATAAAAAGTGTTTTCTAGTTTCTTCTCTTTCTCCAGAGTAAACCAGAGATGCCAGTTCTTCAGATCCCAATGGTGGACATAACCCCCAGTCTTTGTGAACATGTGTATGGAGTGTGCTCACATGCGGAGGCTGAGCACAATCTTGGGGGTTATTCCTCAGGCACTGTTTACCTTTGTCTCTTTGAGGCAGAGTCACTTACTGGCCTGGAAACAGCCAACTAGGCGAGGCTGCCTGGCCTGTCACCTCAAAGGCTCCTTTCTGCGCCCCTTTGGTGCTGAGATTACACATAGGCAGCACACCTGGCTCTTTTGTGAGTACAGGCATGTATGTGGAGATCAGGACAGCAGTGGATGCTGGTTCTGGCCTTCCACTTTGTGTGAAAGAGGACTCTCTTTTGTTGTGCACCACTGCACATGCCAAGCTAGCTGGCCTGTGATTCAGAAATCCTCGTCTCTGCTTTCCATCTTGCCACAGGAACACTGGGATTACAGATACATCAGGTTTACAGACATGACACTATGTCTGACTTTATGTGAACGCGGGGGATTTGAACTCATGTATTTAATGCTTGCACAACCTCTTTACCCAATAAGCCATCTTTCCAGCTTTTGTTGTTTTTTTCTTTTTTAAATAAGGGTTCTGGGGATCAAACTCAGGCTCTTGTGTTTGCAACGCTACCTCCCCAGGCTCCCTGCCCAAATCTTGGATGACTATGCAAACGGTGTGTAAGAGACAACGACAATAAAGGTTAGAGTTGGGAGGACAGGCCCACCCTCTGCATACCTGTGCCACAGGCTCCTCTGCGGTCTTCACATCTGATCCCAAGACTCTCACCACTGAAGAATAATGTGCAAGCGGCTTCTTCCCTTTCCTGGCAGGCGCTTGCTTTTCTACTACAATTTGAGGGAATGCTTCGTCTACAACATGGTGCCCTTCATGGACTTGCATCTGTAGTAGGTTTCCTTGCTTAAGGATAGCCATCTGAAAGCATGTTACAAGAGCATGTTAACAAAATAAAAATACACCTCACTTCATTTTCCAAATGAAACGTCAAAGCATGGAAATACAGAAGTATAGTAAACTATGCCATGATTTTTGCTAGCATTTCTAAAGAATAGCCTGAGCACTAAACCTCTGGGGTAATGACATGATGCCAGAAGTGGAAAACTAGCACCTGGCATTTTATGATCAGTAGTACTCAAACTATTGTATACTAAGAAAACTACAGAAAATTACCTGTAGACTATATAAAGTATGAGACAAATAAATTTTAAATTTAGTCTTGGGACCCATTCCTAAGATATCTCATTATGAATGTACAAATATTGCCACCCCCTACCCACACAAGTAGAGGCATGTCAGGTTCCAAGGGCTTTGGATAGAGACGAGACAGTCTACCTCCACATTAATATCTAGCCTGCTGTTAAGAAGAATATAAAGAATATTAACTACAAATGGCTTTATTATGTTAAAATTTGAGGAAATTTCTATGTGAGATTTTTCCATTAACAAGGTTCTCCTTTAATTTTCTTGTCTGTCTGTTTTGACATGGAGTCTGCCTGGGGTGGCCCCTGCTTCAAGGTCTTCCTGTTTCACCTTCTAATTACTACAATTATAGGTGTGCACTACCACGTCTGGCTTTTAACTGGTTGTTCTACAAGGTATTAACTCTAATCTCAACTTTCTAAAACACAAAACTCAATTCCAGACTAGCACCAATCACGGAAACTTCAAGCTGTGTTCTATAGCTAAGCATTTACTTTTCACTAACTTCGTATTTTATTTTTATTTATTTATATATTTTTATTTTATAATTAACTTAATTTCACATATCAGCCATGGATTCCCCCATCCTCCCAATCGTCCCCCACAATCCACCCACCATTCCCACCTCCTCCAAGGCAAGGTCTCCCCTGGGGAGTCAGCCCAGCCTGAGGTAGGTCCAGTCCTCTCCTCCCTACACCAAGGCTGAGCAAAGTGTCCCAGTACAGGCCCCAGGCTCCAAAAAGCCAGCCCATGCACCAAGGACAAGTTCTGGCTCCACTGCCTGGGGGCCTCCCAAACAGTTCAAGCTAATCAACTGTCCCACTTATCCAGAGGGCCCAGTCCAGTTCCATGGGGGCTCCTCAGCCATTGGTTCACAGTTCATGTGTTTCCACTAGTTTGGCTATTTGTCCCTGTGCTTTTCCAAATCATGGTCTCAATATCTCTTGCTCATACAATCCCTCCTCCCTCCCTCTTTCTTTCTCCTTCCCTCCCTCTCTCTGTCTCGCTCGCCCATTGGGCTCCCGGAACTCCCCCTGGGGCTCGGGCATGGATCTCTGCATCAGCTTCCATCAGACACTGGATGAGAGTTTAATATGACATCCAAGGTGTTTGGCCATCTGATCACCAGAGCAGGTCAGTTCAGGCACTCTCTTGTCCATTGCCAGTAGACTACAGTGGAGGTATCTCGTGGATTTCTGGGGACCTCTCTAGCACTCTGCTTCTTCCTATTCCCCCAGGGTCTTCATTCATCATGGTACCTCCCTCCCTGTTTTCCCACTCGGCTCCTGATCCAGCTGGTACCTCCCGCTCCCCTAAGCTCTCTTACCCCCACCCCCAGTTTGCTCATGTAGATCTCATCCATTTCTCTGTCGTTGGGTGATCCCTGTGTCTTTCTCAGGGTCATCTTTACTAGGTAGCCTCCCTGGAGTTGCTAGATGCCCTTCAACTGAAGAATGGATAAAGAAAATGTGGTACACATACACAATGGAGTACTACTCAGCAGAGAAAAACAATAACATCATGAGGTTTGCAGGCAAATGGATGGAACTAGAAAAAATCATCCTGAGTGAGGTAACCCACACTCAGAAAGACAAATCTAGCATGTACTCACTCATAAGTGGATACTAGATGTAAAGCAAAGGATAACCTCGTATTTTAGAAAGCAAGTTTAAGTAGTTGCATCTTCCTAATCATGTTTTTGGAAACTCCTTCAAGTAGTTTTGCTTTCAGTATTTAAAAAAAATAGGGACCAAATGGCTAGAATTCTATCCACCTCTGTCTCATGTTTTTCCTTTACCTTTTTATACAATAGACTTAAGATTCCACTTAAACTAACAATCCGTTTGTAACTATGTCGACTGATGGATGGGCTAACAAGTTGTTTTAATTAGAATGAGATACAGAGCACATGCCTAGCATGCAGGAGGCCCTGAATTAGAACATCATTGAAAAAAAAAACAAAAAAAAAAACCAACAACCTATATTCTTGTTGAAGTAAGGTTTTGCTCTGTTGCTCAGGTTATCTCTAAACTAGGTTCAAACAATCCTGCCATCTCTTCTTTTTTTGTTTCTGGGACAGTTTTGTCACATAGCCAAGGATGGCCTCAAAGTCACTTTGTAGCTTAAGTTGTCTTTGATTTCAATGGTCCGGGTACCTTGGCCTCCCGGGGCTGGGATTCCAGAGGTGGCCCCCACACCCAGTCTTCTTTTCACATGAGATGGGGCCCCAAGGCCAGCAACGAGATGACATAACAACACAGACTGTGTGCTGTGAACATGTGTGGCTCCACTGGGTAATAAAGAAAGCTGTTTACAGCCAGGTGGGAATCCAAGCACGACACAGAGAGAAGGGCGGGGTTGGGGGAGATGCGAGCCCTCTGCCACAGGAGCAACAAGATGTCAGCAGACCCGTGACCCCACGGCCAATGGAAACGGGTTAATTTAAGATGACAGCTAGCTGGCAAGAAGCTAAAGCCATAGGCCGTACAGTTTGTAATTAATATAAGCCTCTGAGTGATCGTTTTATGGGCAGCTATGGGACTGCGGGTGGGAGAGGTTCGTCCGGACTGCTGGGCCAGGCAGGGCCGGAGAAATTTCCATCTGCAGTTCCTGTATTAGGAACTGCCTGCTGCTGAGTCGCACACCTACTTACCATCGTCTCCCTAACAAAATGGGTGTCATTCTATTTATTCTTAGTACTTTCCAGTGGAGTTTAGGTTTCAATAAAGATTTTTCAAATTACGTGAAAATAAAATGAAGTAAACATTACCTTAAGTGCTTCTTCATATTCTCCTAAAGGGACGAAAATGAAAGAAAACAACAACAGTGACTCACTAATTTTTACCAGCCCTAAAGATTCTATTGGCTACCGTCAATCCTACAGTTGTTTGCTTTTTTGGGAGGAGTGAGGGTGGGGGTGGGGGTCTAACTACGTAGCCCAGGCTGGCTTCAAACTCATAGTCCTTTGTGTATTGTGATTACAGAAGGGTAACACCATGCTTAGCTAATCCTATAGCTCTAGTATCCAACGTGAAGACTACAGTTAATAGTAATGGATTGTATTTAAGGATTTTGCTATAGTAGAGTTCAGCTACTCTCACCTCGAAGTGGCAGAGGCAGGGTGTGGGATGGTAACTGTGAGATGACACATATTTTCATTTCTTTCACTGAAATAACCTTTTAAAACCATCTGTATATATTTCATATCAATGTTATACATCTTAAAAATATAAAGTTTACTTTAAAAAAGTAAACCCAATCCTATACAAATTCTTAGAATCCTTACATATGGACAATCACTACGTTTTTGCTAGACACACTTCCTTCTTATTGTTGTATGGTGCTTTTCCTTCCGGTCGTAACATTCTTGGCCCCTGCCCCCATAGCTAAGACAATCAGAACACAGCAATACAGTGGTAGCCAGAATTCTGATATTCCATGAAGGTGTCTGGAGAATCTTGCCTGAGATTCCAAGTCCCTTCCCCAACCTATTTACAAAGTGAAAGAATGGCTAAAAATGGGATTCAATAATGCAGTGAGATTGCAAACCATGATGAGGTAGGATTTTGCAGTGATGTAGTTGTTTGGGGGTTATCCATACTCCTGTATGTAACTCTGCTCTGCAAGAAGATCTGGACTTTGGTGAGTTTGTGCTTTGATCTGTTATTGGTGCCTACCTGGGATGGCTGGACTTTGTTTGCGCCTCCCCAGGAAAAATGAATGCAACACTTACCCACTGCAAAGAGAAACTATTACAAAGCATCTTCCTCTTAAGTCCCTCAGTGCTGCTGCAGCCTTCTAGGTGCAAGATATCCACCCAGCTCCTCTAACTATGTTCCGTGAAGCACAAGATTCAGTGGAGTTTCTGGATTGTGTTAAGACTGTCTAACATCTTACCTGGCTCAAATAATGTTTTAGGGACTAAGATATGGACTATAACCAACCATCTAATAAACATGGGAACATAGTTTGCTTATGCATTGAAATTCACATATGTGTCTGGTCAGAACAAATACAACAGCAGAATGAATTGTATGTGACAAACTAGGTGCATATTATTTTCAGAGGATTAGCATCTTAAATATAAAGTTGGATAAGGCCTGTCCTTATGATCCATGCAAATGAACTAACTTCTATTAAAAAAAAAAAAAACGGTCTACAATAAAAATCCCTTATGAGGGGCTGGAGAGATGGCTCAGAGGTTAAAAAGCACTGACTGCTCTTCCAGAGGTCCTGAGTTCAATTCCCAGCAACCACATGGTGGCTCACAACCATCTGTAATGAGATCTGGTGCCCTCTTCTGGACTGCTATCATACATGCTGTATACATAATAAATAAATCTTAAAAAAAAAAAAAAAATTCCCTTATGAGGGTGGGGATGTAGTTGAGCTGGTAGAGAGCTTGCCTAGCATGCACCAAGCCCTGAGTTTGATTCCTAATATTTCATAAAGTGGGGGGTGGAGGCATAAGCCTGTAATCTCAGTACTCAGATAGAGGCAGGAAAATCGTATGTTCAAGGTCATCTTAGGCTACACACTGACTTTTATGCCAGACAGGGCTACCTCCTGAGACCCTGCCTCAATTAGGAAAAAAAAAATGAAAAGAAAAATCTCCTACGAAACTAATGCCCACAGTACAATGTTAATTTACAGCATACCAAATTCTATTCTAAAATGTATGCCAGAGCAAAACATGGTTGAAATAGAAACACTTCTATGAGCAGATAAATTTGTTTAACTATGTAGCTCAGATTTCCCTTAAACCTGAAATTCTCCTGCCTCAGCCTCCTCAGGACTTGACTTGCAGATAGATACTACCATGTCAGGCAAATTTTAGATACAGCTGACTAGATTTTTTTCAGGAACTCACCTTGACTATTGATGGATACCTATGAAGAGAAAAAAGCAACAGTGAATGCTGGGTCTCATCACCTGAGGATTTATGTAACTAGAGCCAGTCTCACGCCAAAGTCCCAGGCCAGGCGTCTAGTATTTCCACTACTATTTAAGTAATGTGCTTTGTTTTATCTTAGGGACATTAACAGGTAGCACAGTGTACGATGATAATGTACCAGATACACAGTACTGCTAGTCTGGTGCATTATCCACTGAGTAGAGTCCCTATTAGCATCATCATCATCAACTAAAAGACAGCCTTGTTAGAGTTTTAGGTTCTCTCTCTGATAGTCTCCATATTGCTTTCCCATTTCTCAGCTCCATCTCAGATGCCACTAATCTTCATAAAGTATGAGATTATCAAATATATTTAAACTATCAGGTAAATGAAATAACATTATTCTTTACCTTTTTGTCTTGTCCCCTTATGGCTGAGATAGTACTTGGTTCTAAAGCCCAGGTTGGCCTTAAACTACCTGGATCCTCATGCCCCAGTCCCAAGTACTAGAAATACAGGTGTGAGCCATTACAATGCATTTTATTCTGAGCTTTTTAAACTCTGTATCACTCCCGAAAAGATCCCTATTCTAAATATTTACAGGGGGAGGGGGGACGGGGAACGGGGACACATACAACACATGGACGGGACGACAGTTATTTTACCTCCTCATTTTCCTCATCCAGGTATTTTATTTGAATATTATTCAGATCAAATGAAACTTTTACCTGCAAATGAAACACAAGGATCAGATGAGTGTATCTCAGTGTATAAAATTGAGTATTTTAATTTAATTTTTTTTTCTTTTTGGCCTGGGGGTGCTGGTTTGGTGTGGACCTTCCCAAGACCACAGCTTTTTTTTTTTTAATATTTATTTATTTATTCATTTATTCATTCATTCATTTATTTATCTCATTGTTTTAGGAGTTTTATTCCAGAAATTCAGAACAAACTGTTGGCAAATGAATAATAATACAGAATAGTCTTCATGGATAGTTGAATATTTAGAGAATAACTGAGGTATAAAGAATGTGTTTATGAGCACTATTGTTAGCCAGCACACCTTCCTCAGTGGGCAGGTGAAGGAAAAAACAACTGCATTATTCAAGGTTCTCTACCTGAAAAGGACTGGTGGAATGAATCTCTCTATGTCTGAACAAAATGGATTTATTAGAATGTCTCACAAACTGTGGTTCAGGTAGTCCATCAATGGCTGCTACCAATGGAAATTTGAAGAATTCAGTAGTTGTTCAGTTCATGAGGCTGTATATCTCAGCTGGTCTTTAGTATATACAATTCTAAGGAAGTAGGCTCTAATGCTGGTAAAAGAATGAACTTGGAGCTGGGCGGTGGTGGCATACGCCTTTAATCCCAGCACTTGGGAGGCAGAGGCAAGAGGATCTCTGTGAGTTCAAGGCCAGCCTGGGCTACAGAATGAGTTCCAGGAGAGATCTGCCTGACTCTGCCTCCCAATGCTGGGATCAAAGGCGTGTACCATGGCTGCCCAGCCCATTAATGTGTTTTTAATTTTCTTTCATGAATATGGGTGTTTTGCCTTCACGTATCTGTGCATCAGGTACATGCCTGGTGCTGGAAAAGGCCAGGATAGGTCATCTCATGTTCTAGAACTGCAGTTACAGATAGTTGTGAGCTGCCACCTGGAGGTTAGACATCAAAGTGGGCCCTCTAGAAGAGCAGCCAGTGCTCTTCAACACTGGGCCATCTCCCTAGGTGACATCTAAAAACCTAAAATCAGGGCTAATGAGATGGCTTAAGTAGTACAGTACTTGTTGTATACAATATACACAAGCCTGATAACCTGAGTTTGCTCCCCAGAAAACACATAATGGTTAAAGGAAGGAGCAATCATACACATACACACACACAAATTTTAAAAGTTCAAAATCACATTTCATCTTTGGATAGAATCCACCCTATAGAACAATATGTAAGTTATCCATACTCAGAGATGCAGGTCCTGTTTTGTTTTGTTTTTTTTAATATTGTGAAAAGAAAGAAAATCCTGGTGGGGAAATCAGTAAGTAATGGTTACATCCATAGTGTTCAGCAACATTAGCAATGCCGTGGACTCAGTTTAAGAAGACTGAGCTTGCAGGGCGGTGGCTCACACCTTTAACCCCAGCACTCGGGAGGCAGAGGCAGGCACATCTCTGTGAGTTGAGGCCAGCCTGGTCTACAGAGCGAGTTCCAGGACAGGCTCCAAAGCCACACAAAGAAACCCTGTCTCGAAACAAAACAAAACGAAAAGACTGAGCTTTACTCTGCGTCTATTGATTAAAAACTATGGCTACAATATAATGCTGAGTAAGAAAAGCAAGCTGTAGGACAGTGTTTCCTGTGACCCTAGCATGAAACCTGCATGAACACGGAACATGGAAATGTGGGGAAGTACTCAGGGCTGTCACCTCCAGTTATTCAAAGGAGGTATGGAGAGCAGATACAGGGTAGGAATTTGTGGACAGACATTATCTCCTTACATGTTAAGATTGTTTCAGGGCTGGAGAAATGGTTTAGAGGTTAAGAGTATTGACTGCTCTTCCAGAGGTCCTGAGTTCAATTGCCAGCAACCACATGGTGGCTCACAACCACCTGTAATAAGGTCTGGTGCCCTCTTCTGGTCATACATGCTGTATACATAATAAATAATAAATCTTTTTTTAAAAAAAAAAAAAAAGATTGTTTCATGTCTTATAATGGGCATGTATCACCCTTTTATAATTTAAACTTTTACAATGAAAGAAAAAGGCAAGTTGCCAACTTACCCAGCTACTAGGGAAAAAAAGATAACTGGTGCTCATATCATTTTCAAAGGTCCCACTGCTTTCCCAATAACCATCTGCCTAGCACAGTAGAAAGAGAAATCTGGGGAAGGCAGGGGACTAGACTAACATTTCCTTCCTTTTAAGCTACCCACACAGGTAACCAGGTCGAGACATGTCTGTAACCAAATGTTACATTAAACACAGGTGCCAAATAGTAAAACATTGACCAAGGCAAGTCAAGGAAACCAGCAGGGTACAAAGAGCAAGTCAAGATTAGAGAAATGAGGTGTAGAAACACCCATGGGGCTTGGCTTTGCTTTCTGCCAACACCAAGATAGCCAACCTTTGACCCAGCAATAAAGCAACTGGCAGGTCTTGCCAAACGCCAGTCCTATCCCGGCATTAACAAACAGCAGTGATGATCTGCTCTCCAGCCAAACAACATTCCCCTACAGCCTGGCTGGGGTGGAGGACACACTAACTTATCCCTCAGACTATTTCTAAAATAAGTATGTTTCTAAATCCGATTTCACTTAAAAAATAATTTTACCTGAGTTTGATACCTGGGACCCATGCGGTAGGAGAGAGCCAACTCCTGAAATTTACCCCGACTTTTGCTCCCTCTCAAAAAATAAATATATGTAATTTAAAAAATATTTAAAAGAACATAATTGTTTCTTCCTTTTATCCTGGTTACACATCCTATACAAATACTGAACCCCTGTCAAAAACAATTTTTCAAGATGTCCAGAAATGGTAATGAGGACAAACTTGGCAGTTAGGAAACCAACTGCTAAAAATGGGCACATTTTGAAAGAATATCTGTGTTTAAGGCACTGAAAAGCAGAACAAAGCGATACTCACCATAGCTTCAACATCAGCCCAAGTTGTATTTGCTGGATCCGAAACCAGAAAGCTTTGAGTTTCATTTTTAAAAGTCACATTTAGAGTAACCTGTGGTTCCATGCTGTGAGGTGGGGCTGAGAGACGGATGGAAGGAAGAAAGAGAAGGGATTAAAAACCCACAGAGACACATTAGGTTTAACATGTAAGTTAGATTTGGGAGATCATAGTGAATAGGAGAAACAATGTCCCTCCTGTGACATTATTTACTCTCTAAGTAGTTATCTACCAAATCTCACTGTTACAGAAGAATTTTTCTTTCTCTGAAATAGACACTAATGCTCAAGCTAGGCCATAAAGGTTTGCACTTATGCTATAGAGTTAAACTCAATCAGAACATCCACGTTAAAAGTAAAAGCCACATTAGGCACAACGGCACACACCTGTAGTCCCAGTTACTCAGCAAGTTGAAGCAAGATGATATAGTTGGAATCCAAGAGTTCTAGGCCAGCCTAGGAAACAAGGAAATGCTGTCTTTAAAAGAGGTGGGGAGTGGGGAGGAGAGATAAAAGTCTGCAGAAAGAATTTAAATTTTGGCCAGGCGGTGGTGGCACACGCCTTTGATCCCAGCACTAGAGAGACAGAGGCAGGTGGATCTCTGTGAGTTCAAGGCCAACCTGGGCTAGAGATTGAGTTCCAGGAAAGGCGCAAAGCTACACAGAGAAACCCTGTCTTGAGAAAGGGGGAAAAAAAAAAAAAAGGAAAAAAATTTAAATTTTGGCCATATCCACAAGAACTCCCCCAACAGGTTTTAAGTCTCTAAGGTTTTCACTGTATATTCCAGCGCTTAGTTAGTATCTGCAGTGTGAGCCAACAAGATGGAGAACAGAGACAAGGTATCTTCACTTGGGGAGCAGAGGCAGAAAGAAATTCCAGTTTTAGACAGTCCATTCAAGAATAGTCCAGGCTACAGAATGAGCACTTGTGTCCAGAAGACAAGCAAGCAACCCCCCCCCCCCCAAAAAAAAAGCCCAAACACAAACAATAACAAACTTGTGGAAAAAGCTCTCCAGAAGTAAAGAAAGTTACATACTTGGACTGCTCCACCTTACTCTTAGTTCCCTAGACCAAATTTTCCTAGATTCCTTTGATAACACTGTTAAGGTCAGCAAAATAGTCTTTGTTTTACAGATTAAACAAGTGTGGTAGAGCTGTATCTGGGACCCAAGTCTTGCCATCCTGTCTTTAAAAGACATGGGGGGTGGGGTTGGGGGAGATAAAAGTCTGCTGAAAGAATTTAAATTTTGGCCACATCCACAAAAACTCTCCTAACAGGTTCCACAATTAGCAACTAGGAGTGAATTTTGTTATCCAGCATTCCTTCCTTTTAGTGTAAGTCTGTGTTTGTGTCGCTGAGGTGACAAAGGGGCCCGGATGCTAGGGAGCCACTCTACCATTGAGCTAAAAACTTGCTCCATGACAATGTCTCTCTTGACAAAGTATTCATCTTTTCTTCCATAAATATTTGTAAAATGAGAAAATTTAAAAAAATACCATTATCAGGCTTAAGGAGTTAGCAATTTTTTAATCAAATACCTACTATTAAAATCTAGTTGACTTTACTGAAGGACTTTGCTTACTGATGAACTGTGACTTTAGGGAAAATATAGTTGAAGTTGTTTAAAGCTACAAAGCAAAGACACTGGCAAAAAAAAAGTCCCCTCTTCAAATATTCAGCACATTTCCAATCTGCACATAGAAAGAGCCAGATTTTGCTCCACACACAAGAAATGAACAAGATCAAGTCCTAGATGTTTCCAGTATCACAGGAAGGGGGAGCCAACAGGGTGGGAAGACTTGGGTCCCAGGTACAGCTCCACCACAGGACTAGCCATGTTAGCTGTGAGCAAGACTGTTTATTTCTGAGCTTCACTTGTTGAATCTGTAAAACAAAGACTATTTTGCTGACCTTAACAGTGCTATCCAAGGAATCTAGGAAAATTTGGTCCAAGGAACTGGGAGTAAGGTGGAGCAGTCCAAGTATGTACAAAGCTGTCGGGTCAATTTCCAGCACCACAAAGTATGTAGGATTCTTTGAAACAGTGTTCAAATATGAAAATTATTTATTGTAAGAAATAATTCTTTAGTTCCTTAAGATATCTTTTTTTTGTTTTGTTTTTTTTCAGACAGGGTTTCTCTGTGTAGAGACCAGGCTGGCCTCTGCCTCCTGAGTGCTGGGATTAAAGTAAAGGCATGGGCTACCACCGCCCCACAAGATATCTTATTATTATTACTTTTTTTGGGTGGAGGTGGGGGGGCAGACATCTCACTCTGTAGCCCAGGCTAGCCTGGGAATTCTATGTATGTAGACCAGGTTCTAACTCACAGAGATTTGCCTGCTTTTGCCTCCAGAATGCAGCACTGTGAATACAACTGTTAAGAACCTTGTATTCTTAATCACAGATTATTTTAGAGACTCAATTATCCAAATTTTCCATGCCTTGACTTCATCTAGAGTTAAGTTCAGTGCCAAAGTAATACTAGTCTCTAGCACCAATCCTGTTGACGTCCAGCATTCATTTACTTAAAATGCAGTTCTTCTTTAGGATCTTTAAAATTGAGATAGAATCCCATCAATCCCCCAGGATGTTAGAGGTTTTTTGTTGTTGTTGTTTTTGTTTTTTTAAATCAGGAAAATGAAGTGACTGAGTTTGTCAAAAGTAAAATTTCTGTAATGCACTCTGACTTTCCAACTTCAAGAAATACACTTCCACACTTTTCTGCCTGGAAGGGAACTAATCTTCCCCGTTCTCAAATTACACGAGTGGGAATTGGTTTCCATACTTTGGAGTTCATCCAGCTGCTCTGTCAATGGGAGAAAACAGGAAATGGGAGAGTCGAGTCTGGCTGGCCAACATACAGGCCTTCATAAAGGGCCTACCTCACTTTGGCTTACGTGTGACAATCCTTTCCGTCAGAGCATTCATCTTGAACTTGTGAAAAGAGCAAAGGCACAGTTAACGCCATCTATTAGCTGCTGGTTTCCAGCCCGCAGTCAGGCCGCTGGGCCTAAGCCTGCAGCTTTCCTGAGGGGCACTGCAAACGCACGTCTTCCTGACTCACATTCATGCGACAAACGTCAGCTTTTCCCCACATGAATTTTCTCAACCTCGGCAAATACTGTTAATAAAGCCGACCTGGGAATCCGAACCTCGGCTTTAAAACGGGCGATTTAAAGCCGGATGCCTGACAAAAAAGAGAAAACGACGCCTCTCTAATACGGAAGGTCCTAGATCAAGATATTTTCAATCGAGCCTCAAAAAGAGAAAAGGGTCAGAATGAGGAAGGTGTGTGTCCTTTCTTCTCAAAGACAATCCTCGTCCTCCAGTCATCGTTTTCCTGCAACTCCACGTCCCCGGGCCAGCGTCACCACCCCCTGAGGCCCTGTCTTTGTACGGGGGGGGAATTCGACCTTCTCTTAGCAGAAAACGGCCTTTTTAAGGCACGAACGCTCGCCCTCGGGCAGCATCCACACCCCACTGTCGCTGACAACCCTGGCGGCTCGCTCCTCTGGCCACTGAGAGGGTGGACGTCCCTGAAGACGGGGAAAAGTCACTCCGCTTTCCAAGGTTCTCCCCTTGAACTTCCCGAGCCCTCTACGATCGACGGGGCCCCACTCTTAGGTACCAGCGGCGGCTTCCTTACCAGCTCTCCGCCCGCGGGGGGCGCTTGCCCGTGGCCAGTGCAAGGACCGCTCGCTGCCAGCTCGGCTGCTATCCCTGCGGGGTGAATCTAACATGGCGGACCGAGACCAGGCCTAGTCCCATGTTTCTCAGAGCTCCCGAGTCGATGATTGGCTCTCGCTATTTGTCCCTCAAAATCACCACCCCACCGATTGGTCAATGCCGCGTTGGCAAGGGCGGGACAGCAGTTCTCTGAACCGCACAACAATAACAAACACCCAGGCCGAGGGCGGAACTAGTGCGCAGATGTCAGCGGAGTGGATTTCCCTTTCCCGAGCCGATTGGCCGCCCTCCGCTTTCCCTAGGGTCACTGACCTTGCAGGACGCGGCACCCGAGAGTCGCGGGGCCGGATGGGAATTGTAGTCTTCCTGGGACTTGCAGCTTCTTTTTAGTCTAGTCTCTGGGAGCAAGACATGAAAACAGGACGCTGCGACGCATAGCAGCTCTCCCGCGTACCCGCGAGAAGGACTCCGCTGTGTTAACTGGGTTGCTATGGTAATCGTGCCTGCTTCCGGCGCTGGAGGCTCCTTTTCCTTAAGACTACAGTTTCCAAGAGAGGCTGTGCAGAAGGCCTTTCGTCCCGCAATGCATGCTGGAATTGGTAGTTCTTTTTTTTCACACGAGCCTTTATTTACCTAAACTGGAGACTTCCATGGCAGGAAGACTAAAGGGAGGGTTGAGGCCACGGCCTGCCACGGCCTGCAACTGCTTTGGGGACTACCTTGCGCTCATATTCCGGCCTCGGATGAGCGATTCCGACCCTTTGTACAGAATTACTGTGACGTAATAAGCAAGCGTAGCTGCGAAGGGGCGGCTGCCTATTAGGAAACTCAAAATTCTTTCTCTTCCGTCTCTTTCTAGTTACGACATACAGGGAAAGACTAGGCGGCCAATCCCGGGCCCGGAAAGAGTGTCTACTTATTTTTTTCCCCCTCCCTTCCGCTGACGTGTCTGGATCTCGGGTTCCTAGAGGCTAGCACTAGGCGCCCAAGCTGCCGGTTTCCTTGGCAACAGAGAGCGCGGGAATTACAGATACATTGTAATTGCGGCTGCGCGGCGGCCGCTGGTGCCGCGGGAGGACTCCGTGCTTTTCGAGCGGCTTCTCCGGTACCGGGGCTCGGGAGCACGGACGTTCTGCTCGGAGTCAAGGTGAGACAGACCTGAGGAACAGAACGGTACCTCGCGATAGTCAGATGAAGGGCAGCGGCTGCAGGTCGAGGCGGGTGTTTACCTGGGAGGAGAATGCCTGGGGCGGAAGGAAGGGGTCCCAGACGTCGTGAAACTGAAAGGACTCCCCGGAGGGGCGCAGTGGGTGCCTTCCCGGGGACCGCTGTGAGGAAGAAGGCCGGGGATGGGTGAGGAGCTGCCCTGGCTGTAACCGTGCCTTGAAGACAGTATAAGCATGCTGGCTAAAAGGTTAAGTGAGAGGAGAGGGGGGCACACACAAGTGTGACAGGGAAATCCATGTGCAATTCACCGAAGGGAAGTACATAAAGGAACGCCAATAGCAATGGGTGCTGTTGGCAGGGGAGACGTGTTTCAAAGGGTCTTGAGGTTAAGGGCCGTAATAGGGAAACCCTCGGGAGGGCTAGAATGGAGAAGCGTCAGCTGGTTTCGGTTTTGGTAACTTAAAAAAAAAAAAAAAAGTGCGTTTCTTTGTCTTGGTTTTATTTTTTTGTTGGTTTGGTTAGTTTCTGAGACAAAGTCTCATTGTGTAGCTCTGGCTGGCTTGAAACTCGATATGGAGAGCAGGTTGGCCTCGAACTCATGCACCTTCCTCTGCCTCCGTGGAGAAGGGGTTGAAGCTCTCCTCTACCATGCCCATGTAGTTTTGGAGTTCTTGAGGACCGGGTCTTCTGTACTCTGGCTGGCCTTGAACTCCTTACGTAGCTCAAGGTGACCCTGAGCTCTTCATCCTGCTGCCCGCGCCTCCAGAGCGCTGAAAGTTACAGGTTTGCACCACCATATTGACTGAGTTTGTTTCCCTGTCTAGCCCAGGAAGGGCTAGAACTTTTGAAAGCAAGCCATTCTTATCCTTCACCTTCTCCATTTCCTGGGACTATAGGTATGACACCGCTGCGCCCTGCTTAGTTTTGATTTTAAGCAAGAAAAAGAAAACCAGGACTCTGGAGAAAAGTTCATAGCTACCGCTTCTATCCGGTCACTCCACTGTAAATTTCCTTTTCTTGCAGAAAGGAAAGAAAGACCAAAGGAAGGCCTCAGAGGCCATCTATCAAAGAATGGAGAATTTAGATTGCTAAGTACAAAGAGCAACTGCTAGATTTTTTTTTTTTAAAGATTCATTATTTATTTATTCTGTATGCAATGTTCTGCCTGCATGTATCCCTGCAAGCCAGTAGAGGGCACCAGATCTCATTACAGGTGGTAGTGAGCCACCGTGTGGTTGCTGGAAATTGAACTCAGGACCTCTGGAAGAGTAGCCAGTTCTCTTAACCTCTGTGGCGTCTCTCAAGCTCAAGATTCTTTTTTTTTTATTGTGTACATATGTACGCAGGGGTTCTGGCCTGGATCTAAACTTCCAGATAGCTGACATAGGTGCTGGGAATTGAACTCAGGTCCTCTGGAGGAGAGGCACATCCTTTTAACCACTGAGCCATCTCTCCAGACCCTGAGACGACCTCCTCCTCCTCCTTTCTTAAATGAAGATGTTTTTCATCAGCTGTATGGTTGGTACAATTCTAAAGCAAAATTAAATTTCTCTTACTTAGAATGACAAACCAGGTGTGGTAGCTTACACCTGTAACCCCAGCACTCTGAGGCAGGAGGATTGCTACAAATTGGAGGCTAATCTGAGCTGCATAATGATTTCCAGGCTTGTGTGGGCTACAGAGTGAAAACTTCCCCCAAAAGGGTAGATGGGGATGACTTATGCCCAGTAATTCTAGCAGTAAAAGGGGTGGAGGCGGGAGGATCAGGGGTTCAAGAATAGCCTTGAGTACACACAAGTACAAAGCTGCTGTGGGTTATAGGAGATCTCAAAAAAGAAAAGAAAATTGGCATGTAAGCTACTGTATTTAAAAACCTTGTAAAGTTGTTTAATTATATGTGTTTTTAAATTTTCATTATAAAGTTCACTGGACCCGGAAGAAATGGATTTATCTGCTGTTCAAATTGAAGAAGTACAAAATGTCCTTCATGCTATGCAGAAAATCCTAGAATGTCCAATCTGGTAAGTCAATGGAAGAGTTTATTAATTTGAGATTCTTTGTATGATTATCTTTCATGCAAATGAGTAGAAGTGGCTCTACATAGTAGAGAGAAAAACAATCTGTTAATATCAAAATGATTTTGTTTTTTCATAACTGAAGAGTTTCAAAAATTTAGAAAAGTACTCTTCATCCTGTCCCCCGCCCCACCCTTTCCCAGCCAAAGGCTTGTCTTGGTTTGCTCTTCCTTGGTGCGGGAGCCTGCTTGGAGTAGGTGGCGCCGAGGCCTTTCCTCCAGCTGTAGGACCCCCTGACGTCTTGGAACAACCTTAGTAAATAATGTTAAAATAACGTGAAGTGTTTGGTATCTGGGAGAGCATCTGTCTGCCTCAAACTGGCCCTGTAAATTAAAGTGAGAATGTTACCAGTCCTCAAAGCTTTTAGTAAGTCTAATGCAGAATGAGCTTTTCTTTTTTTATGAAATGAAGAGAGGATTGGTCTATTGGTCTAATTAGCTATCTCCACATTCCCACCTTTTTTCTTTTTTCTTTTTTTTTTTTTTAAGACAGGCCACATTATAGCATCCCAAATCCGCCTCAGACTCACTATCTAGCCTAGGCTGGCCTTGAACTCAAATCCTCATGCCTCTGCCTCTTGAGTGCTAGGATCATAGACATACACTACCACACCTGGCTAAAAGAGTGAGTTTTGGCCAGTGTTTATCTGTGTAAGTCTGTCCCCAGTTAGGATATGACACATGTGGAGAGTGGCTTACCTAGCACACCGGAAGCCCTGGGCTCAGTTCCTATCACTTCCGTAAATTGGGACTGTTGACTGATATCTGTAATCCCAGCAGAAAGTAAAGTCAGGAGGATTAGGAATTGTAGGGAGAATTTTCTGTCCTGCCAGTCATCTCTGTCTCGCCAGCAGGCTACCTCCCAAATAATCATACAGAGACTAATTAATCATAAATGCTTGGCCAGTAGCTTAGGCTAATTGCTAATGAGTCCTTACAACTTAAATTAACCCATTTCTATTAATTTGCTTTCTGCCTTGTGGCTTTCTTACCTCTATCCCATTTTGTGTGTCCAATTCGTTTCACATCTCCCTGTACCCTGGTGACTTTGCCCTTCTTCCCAGCATCCTCTGAGTCTGGCTCTCCCACCTAACTTCTTCCTGACTAGCTATTGGCAATTTAGCCTTTTATTAAACCGATGAGAGCAACACATTCACAGCGTACAAAAGGATTATTCCACAGCAAGGAGTTCAAGGTTTGACTGAGGCCCGCCTGGGATACATACGACCCTGTTTCCATTTTCTTCTTCTTCACTTAACATTACTCAGGGCTGGGGGTATCCCTTGGAAGCAGAGCAACCTAACCAGAGTGCTTTAGGCCCCACCTTAAGTTTCCAGCACCGCGAGTCAATGATACGGAGAGAGGGGTTCCTGGCATAACCAGTGTTAAAAAGCCTAAGCCGGCGCTGGAGGGATGGCTCGTGGTTAAGAGTGCACACTGCTCTTAAAAGCGTCAAGCTCAGTGTCTAGTCCCCGGGTCAGGTGGCTGATGACCACCTGTAACTAATTCCAGGGACGCCGACACTGTTTGGCACTTCCCCTGGACATCTTCACTCACCAGTACAAACCTCCACACAGAAATACACAGATACGCACAATTCAAGTTAAGTCTTGGGCTGGGTGTGGTGGCACATGCCTTTAGTCCCAGCACTCGTGGTAGAGGTGGGTTGATCACTGGGTCCAGGGCCATTTTGGCCTACAAAGCAAGTGTCCAGGCTAATCAAGGCCACCCTGTCTCAAAAAACTAAAATAAAGGAGATCTGTTTTTTAAAAGGAAGCCCAAGCACTCATTAAATGCTCTTTCATAGTTTCTTGGATATAAAAAAGTGAAATAAAAATCCATATCAAAATCTCTTAAAGATTTATTTAGCGGTGGTGGTGCACTCCTGTAATCCCAGCACTCCAGGAGGCAGAGGCAGGTGAATCTCTGAATTCAAGGCCAGCCTGATCTACAGAGTGAGTTCCAGGACAGGCTCCAAAGCTACAAAGAAACCCTGTCTCAAAAACCAAAACAACAAAAAAGATTTTTTTATTTATGTATTTATGTATTTTATGAGTGCCCTATTTACATGTATGCCTGCATGACAGAAGAGGGCATCAGATCCCACTACAGATGGTTGTGAGCCACCATTTGGTGCTGGGAATTGAACTCGGGTCCTCTGGAGGAGCAGCCAGCGCTCTTAACCACTGGGCCGTCTCTCCAGCCCTGAGAATCTTTTAATGAATGACTAGAAATGGAAATTAGAATTGTTTCCCTTCTCCCCTTCTCATTCTGTGCAGTGGTTATTTAGACCTATAGCCCAGCTTTTTAACTGTTCTTAAAATATGCAACAAAATCTTCCACTTCTGCCTTTGAGCCAGTAGACTTCATGTTCTCTCTGTCTATAGTCTTTTGATTCATATAATTACCTGGCTTGAAAATCTTGATTCTTTATTTGTTTGTTTATTTTCTTTTTCATATTGAGATAGGATTTCTCTGTGTAACAGCTCTGGCTATCCTAGAACTCACTTTGTAGACTAGGCTGGCCTTGAACTCAGAGATCTTCCTGCCTCTGCCTTCAGAGTGCTGGAATTAAAGACAAGCACGACCGCTGCCCAGCTGAAAATCTTGAATCTTTTTTTTTTTTGGTTTGTTTTTTTGTTTTTTTTCCCCGAGACAGGGTTTCTCTGCGTAGCTTTGCGCCTTTCCTGGAGCTCACTTGGTAGCCCAGGCTGGCCTCGAACTCACAGAGATTCGCCTGTCACTGCCTCCCAAGTGCTGGGATTAAAGGCGTGCGCCTCCACAGCCCAGCGAAAATCTTGATTCTTGAGGCTTGATTTTTTTTGGTTTTTAGCTTTGGAGCCTGTCCTGGAACTCACTCACTGCCTCTGCCTCCCGAGTGCTGAGATCAAAGACATGTGCCACCACTGCCCAGCAGTTTATGTTATCTTTAGTAGTATTTAGGATATAGTAAGCACTCAGTAAATTAAGTTGGTTTTTGCCTTTAAAAATTTTTGTTTGTTTTTTGGCTTTTTTGGTACAGGGTCTTACTGTGTAGCTCTGGCTATCCTGGAATTCACTATGTAGACCAAGCGGGCTTTGAAGTCACAGATATCGTCTTAATCTCTGCCTCTTAAGTGCTGGAATTAAAAGCATGCACCTCCACACCCTGCTTAAATTAGTTCTTAATAGTTTATATATTTATTTTGGTGCTGAGGGTTGATTTGGGAACTCTTGGGTTCTACCTTGAACTATACCCAGCCCTCTTTCCTTCTTCCTTTCTTCCTTTCTTCCTTTCTTCCTTCTTTCCTTCCTTCCTTCCTTCCTTCCTTCCTTCCTTCCTTCCTTCCTTCCTTCCTTCCTTCCTTTCTTTCTCTTCCTTCCTTCCTTCCTTCCTTCCTTTCTTTCTCTTCCTTCCTTCCTTCCTTCCTTCCTTCTTTCTTTTCTTTTCCTTCCTTCCTTCCTTCCTTCCTTCCTTCCTTCCTTCCTTCCTTCCTTCCTTCCTTCCTTCCTTCCTTCCTTTCTTTTCTGGACAGGGTCTCACTATGTAGACCAGACTGACCTTGAACTCATAGAGTTCTGTCTACCTCTACTGGATTTAATTAAAGGCATGTGCCACTATGCTCAGCTTTCAGATCTTTTTTAAAAAAAAAAAAACATTGTTATCAGGGCACAGCATTCAGAAACAGAGGGCTGGAGAGATGTCCCAGTGGATGAAGCTTTTGTAGTGAAAGCACAAAGGCTGGAATTTGGGTCCCCAGCACCCACCTAAGTGCCAGGTGGGTGTAGCAGCCTACCTAGAATCCTAGTGCTTGGTCCACAGGAGCAGGATGCTCAGAGCAAGCTAGCTAGCTAGACTGGCCCCATTAGTGAGCTCTAGGTTCAAGTGAAAGACATTGCTACACATGCATACATACATATCCACACACTAAAAAATCAATAATTGATCAGTTGTATTTATTTTGAAGTTTTTTTTATTTTTTGTTTTTGTTTGTTTGTTTATAATATATGCAGGAGCTTCATCTGCATGTATGCCTGCAGACCAGAGGAGGGCATCAGATTGTGAGCTGCCATGTGGGTGCTGGGAGTTGAACTCCGAACCTCTGGAAGAGCAGCCATTGCTCTTAACTGCTGAGCCATCTCTCCAGTTCCCAGTTGTACCTTTTTCTTTCTTTCTTTTTTTTTTTTTATTTACCTTTGATGGGTGAATTCAAGTCAATGTGCCTCCGTGCATCATGGGGTTGTTATTTATGTTTGGAGTCAAGTTAATAAGATTAAGGAAGATGTGAGTTTTCAGAGACAGGATTTGAAAAGTGCTGGCCTCTCTACTCTCAACATTGCCGCTAAACAAAACCAAGACCTAATGAGATTTACAACCAAATCTATGAAATATCGGAGCCACAGAGGCAGGAATAACATTGCAGAGAAAGATTGGTTTCGAAAAGCCTAAACTTACTGCGGATAATTACAAACAGTGATCAAAAAGTCTTCAATAATGTGGCATTTGGGTCCATTTATTTTACAGTCCCACGGGACTCAGTCATAAAAATGTAGTGTTCTTTCTCATTCTGGCAAATTAAACCATCAGTTAAAAATTCAGATACATAAAAACTAAAGCTGAAGAAAGCAAGCGACTGCTCCATTTTCCTCTCTGTTGCTCGGTGTCTCAGCTTCCTGCTGCACTTTCTTCTCCTTTTCCTTGATGGACCTCAAAGGTCTTGGTCCTCCTACCTCAGCTTCCAAATGCTGGACTTAGAGGGTCACACCTGTAGCTTAAGCTGCCTTTTTAAATCTTTTTTACTTTTTACTGAGTCTCACTATATAGCTCTGGCTGTCCTGGAACTCACTCTATAGACCAGGCTGGCCTTGACCTCACAGAGATCCTCCTGCCTCTGCCTCCTGAGTGCTAGGATTAAAGACCACCACCACCACCATGTGGCAATTTTAATAATTTTTGAACTAGACTGTTCACTACAGTCATTTTTTTTTTTAATTTTTTAATTTTTTTTTTTTTTTAAGGGGGAGTTTTGAGACAGGGTTTCTCTCTCTGTGTAGCTTTGCGCCTTTCCTGGAACTCACTCTGTAGCCCAGGCTGGCCTGGAACTCATAGAGATCCGCCTGCCTCTGCTTCTGGAGTGCTGGGATTAAAGGCATGCACCACCACTGTCCGGCCACTACGGTCATTTTTAAAGCTTAAGGTCATTTATATGGAATGTTCTAGAGTGGGTCTGAACCCACTGCTCTGTTACTTTTCCTGCTGTTCTTAGGACTGAGCTGAGGGCCTTTCTGTGGTGTGCTGCATTATACCTACAGTCCCAGCCTGGAGAATTTTGTTAGCAAACCCTCCTCCCTGTGTGTTCACAGGAATTGAATCCAATACCTGATATATACTCTGTTGCTGAGTTATGCCCCCAGCCCATGCAGTTAGTTCTTAATGATAACTGGTTATGACTAAAAACTGTTACTTGGAGCCCTTAATTTTAACCCCAGCTCTTGGGAGGCAGAGGCAGGGGGATCTCTGAATTTGAGGCCAGCCTGGTCTACATAGCAAATTCCTAGACCACCAGGGCTACATAGAAACTGTGTCTCAAAAAACAGCAATAAAAAAAACACCCAAAACAACAACTAGAAAAAGTAAAATGGACTTGGAGAGATAATTCAGCAGTTAAAAGCACTGACTGCTCTTCCAGAGGCCCTGAGTTCAATTCCCAGCAACCACATGGTGGCTCACAACCATCTGTAATGAGATCTGGTGCCCTCTTCTGGTGTGCAGACAAACATGCAGGCAGAACACACTGTATACATAGTAAATAAATAAATCTTAAGAAAAAAGAAAACAAAGTAAGTTGTTCCTTGGGGTAGCTGTAGTTCTTAGGTCTCCTGCACTGGTATTCCTTCTGTCCCTAAATTATTTGAGAGTAGCAGCTTTTTTTATATTTTCAGGGTGGGAGTTTGAAGGTGGGGTCTTAGGATGTCTCTAAATTCTGTGCTCATGTGGTCTTCCCACCTCAGCCTCCCCGTGTTTCTGGAACCACTAACATGCACTGCTATATCTAACTAGGTTGGCAGTTCCTTGTGGTAATTGTAGTTCTTTTTACCTTTTGTTGTTGTTGTTTTCAAGACAGGGTTTCTCTGTAACAGCCCTGGCTATCCTGGAACTCACTCTGTAGACCAGGCTGGCCTCGAACTCACAGAGATCCACCTGCCTCTGCCTCCTGAGTGCTGGGATTAAAGGTGTGCGCCACCGCCGCCGCCGCCGCCGCCGCCGCCGCCGCCCGACTCTTTTTACTTTTTTAAATGTTTTGTACCTGGCAGTTTGTTGTTTTTTTTTTTCAAACCTAAACCTAACTTCTTTCCCCAGTGATTCATCCTGCTAAAGCTCAAACTACAACTACTCAGTAGGCTGAAAATACTGCCTGGCATGCAAAGTGTTTGAAACATTTGAATTTTATAGTAAACATTTACTCTTATCAGAAGCTAGAAGAGAAACATTTTAAGTTTTTTTCATTTTCATTCCTATTCATCTTCAAGCTCTCCTACAGCAGTCACTACCTTTTTACATATGGGAGTTCTCATCTGTTCAGAGTTGGTGTTTACAGTGTGTTTATATAGCTTGGATCGTAATTACCATACTGAAATATAATTATTTCAGAATTGAGTCAGTGGTGAGAATGAAAGCCATCTGGTATCATGACTCAATCCAATTTCTCTTTTACTAAGAACTTTCTTTGGTGTCTAGCTTGTCTCAGAAATATGATCTAGTAACAAATCAGTCTCTTTTGTTGGGATTGTCTTCTCGCAGTAGCCCCAGATGACTGCCAAGGTGAAAACTGAGATTCAGGTAGAAAGCATGGCCTGAGGTTGTTCTGCCCATACAGACAGAGCTGGTAGTATAAGCCGGCCTTCAGACTTAGTCAGGTATGTTCATTGCTCTCTGCATCTCAGGATCTCCATGACCACAAGAATTTCATATTAAGCCCTTTACAGCAGGCTCTTCCATCCCAGCCTTTCCTGTGATCGTTTTCTACATTTAACTCAAGGATTGCATTTCACACCAGCAAGTTACCTCTCCTTTAATGTCTTACATTGGCTTTACCACCAGAACTCAGTGTGTATAGCTCAAGCAGAATAAAGCTAAGGACAAAGTAGACAAGTTTCCTGCCCATCTGGCCTCCCAGCTACCTCTCCCCTCTGCTGTAGGCTCCATCATTCTGTCTCAGCCAGTGGCCTTGTACACACACCAGGCGCGGTCCTGCTCAGCTCAGCTTCCTGCTCCCTCCAGTTACTGCATAGCTTGTTTCCTTACATGACTCAGCTGTCTTCCAGTGTCCCTTCCTCATTCATGCATTTTATTGCCACTCTATATTTACCCACCAAGGCGCATCTCACTCTGTGTCCTTTTGTCCTGCTTGTTTTTTTTCTTTAACACATTTCTCCTTCTGGATGATAGTACATGCAGTTCATTTTCCTATTTTATTTGTGCAAATGCTTGAACTTTCTCATATTCAGTTAAAAAGGCAATTCCAAGCCATGTCTTTAATGCCAACATTCAGGAAGCAGACGCAGGCAGATTTCTGTGAGTTCGAGGCTAGCCTGGTCTACAAAGTGAGTTCCAGGACAGCCAGAGCTATTACACAGAGAAAGCCTGTCTCAAAAAACAACTACAACAAAGACAATCCCATGCCAAAACACGAGCTGTGAGGTGAGCCCGTGAGATGGCTCAGCAGGGAAAAGCTCTTACTGCCATGCCCACCATGTCTGATCCTCGGGACCCACACATGGTTCTCTGACCTCCACGTGTGTGTACCACAGCAAGTATACACTGTCTCTCTCACACATTATTCCCTGACCTCCACATGTGTGGACCACGGCAAGTGCACACTCTCACATTGCCCAATACACACACAGTAAATAAATAAATACATTTTAGTTTGTTTGTTTTTCAAGACAGGATTTCTCTGTGTAGCCCTTCCTGTCCTGGAACTCACTCTGTAGACCAGGCTGGACTCGAACTCACAAAGATTCGCCTAGCTCTGCCTTCCGAGTGCTGGGATTATAGGTGTGTGTCACCACCGCCTGGCTCTTTTTTTTTTTTTTTTTTAAGCGTTTTTTTTTTTTTTGTGTGTGTGTGTGTGTGTGTGTGTGTGTGTGTATGTGTGTGTGTCCCATGTCAAGGTATGTTACATATGTTCGGGTTCCTGGAAAGGGCAGGAAAATGTATCAGGTCCTTTAGAGCTGTAGTTGCTGACAGTTATGAGCCGCGTGAGGTGGGTTCTAGGAACTGGTCAGATCCTCTGGAAGAGTAGCAAGTGCTATTAAGTGCTGAGCCATCTTTCCAGCCCCTGGTTTGTTTGTTTGTTTGTTTGTTTTGTTTGTTTGTTTGTTTTGAGACAGGATTTCATGTGGCCAAGGCTGGCTTTGAACTTGCTTTGTAGCTGAGGATGGCCTTGAACTCTTCATTCTCTAGCTTGTATTTCTCAAGTTCTAGAGCTGTGGGGATGCATTATCACACTATGCACAAATTCAGTTGTTTGTAGAGTTTAGTTAAGATTCAGGATATGCACTAAAATGCTGGCTGAAAGAGTGAGAATAACCAATATGAAAGCTTGTGTGTGCGGGGTCAAAGGAGGTTGTCAAACCCAGGGTCTTGAACATGCTAGGGAAATGTTCTACTTTTGAGCTACGTTCCCAACCTAGCTAATCTTTTAAATGCTAATAGTAATATACAGCATTGAAGAGATCGGTATTTCTGGTATGGTTTCAGAATGTTCAGTGAAAGGATCGTTTGTTTGCTTGTTTGTTATGTTTGAGACAGAGTCTCAATGCGGAGATCTACTGATCTGGAACTCTCAGGATAGATCTGCCTGCCTTTGCCTCTACAGGGCTGGAGGCTCCATCAAACCCAGCAAGATCGTACTTTCTCCTGTGTTCCTTGCTCCTAGCATGGCAGACCTCTAACATTAAATTGTCCTGAATCGGGGCTGGAAAAATGGCTCAGCAGTTAAGAGCACTGGCTGCTCTTCCAGAGGTCCTGAGTTCAATTCCCAGCAACTGAATGGTGGCTCACAATCATCTGTAATGAAATCTGGTGCCTTCTTCTGACCTGCAAGCATATATGTAGGCAGAACACTATATACATAATAAATAAATAAATCTTGATTTAAAAAAAATTGTCCTGAATCAGTGGTTCTCAACCTTCCTAATGCTGTGACCCTTTAATACAGCTCCTCATGCTTGGGTGACCCTCAACCATAAAATTATTTCATTGCTACTCAATAACTGTAATTTTGCTACTGTTATGAATCATAATGAAGTATCTGTGTTTTCCCATGGTCTTTGTTGACCCCTGTGAAAGGGTCACTTGCCCCCAGGTGGAGGGCCATTCTTCTAAATCTATACTCGGTCTCAGGTATAGCAACTTAAAGCTGAATCTCTACTTAAAAAAAACCAATTGCTTATAAACAACTTAATTAGCCTCATGTATTTTCTCTCTTCTTTTCTTTTTTGTTCCTGTACTTGTCTAGTTTGGAACTGATCAAAGAACCCATTTCCACAAAGTGCGATCACATATTTTGCAAGTAAGTGAACAACTTTGTAGATCCATTATTAGCTTTTGTTTGTGTTCTTCGTTACACAGCTTTCTAGAGGTGTTTGTTTCTTCAGTTAAATGACAAAAAACATACTTGTTATTCTTCCTTGAGGGGTACTCATGAAATCATCATATGTATTGGCCTTAGCCATAGTAATTGGTAACATTTTTTTTTATACTTTATTTAAATTTATTTTATGTACATTGGTGTGAAGGTGTCAGATCCCCTGGATCTGGAGTTACAGACAGTTGTGAGCTGCCATGTGGGTGCTGGGAATTGAACCCGGGTCCTCTGGAAGAGTAGCCAGTGCTCTTAACTGCAGAGCCATCTCTCCAGCCCCTAATTGGTAAAATTTTGACATTGCTTATCTGTGTATAAAGAATCACGTGAAGTCAACTGTTTAGTTTGCTTTTGGTGTACAAGGGTGAATGTAGACTGAAAGCATTGTGAAATAAATTACGTTCAGCGTTTGCATTTCTGTTCATTCCTATATGTCCCGCTGTTCCCACTAAGAAGGTGCAGTGTTTGCCTACTTCATGATGCTGGTGAAGATGGGGATCTGAACACTGTCTGTTTAGGCTCATTCCTATCAATGATTCAAGTTACATGTGGCCCTCCATATCTAGAGGTTATGTGTTGGCTGAGTCAACCAACCATAGGTTGAAAATATTCAGGAACAAATTGTGTTTACATTGAATATATGCAAAACTTTTCATTCTTCTCTAAACAATATAAAGTCATAAACATGTATCATATAGTTAAAAATAATTAGTGTGTGTGTGTCTGTTTACGTGAGTGCGTGTGTGCGTGCGTGCATGCATGCGTGTACCCATGGGGGCCAGGAGAGGGTGTTGCATCTCCTAGAGCTGGAGTTACAGACAGTTGTGAGCTGCCACATAAGTGTGCTGAGAACCAGACTCAGGTCCTCTGGAAGAACAGCAAGTGCTCTGAACCACTGGACTATCTTTGTGGCCCTATCATTTATATATTGTTGTATTAGGTATTTTAAGTAAACTCTATCTTTTTATGTAAGGGGATTGAATGTTCAAAGAGTTTGGTATCCCTGGGACCCATTCTGAGGGATGACTATTAAGAATTTTGTCCTTTTTGTTATTTGTTTGTTTGAACAGTTCCCGGTGGTGTTACAGTTTCACCAGTCAGAAATTCCAAATGAGAATTAAGGGGCTAAACTGCAGCTGTTGGCAGAGTTGCTTCATCTGAGCAGTTTCCAGAACAGTCCACATCCCTGGGCTCCTGGCTCTGTGCTATTTCTTTGTGTTGTTCCGTGCCTTCTGATCCTTTGTCTTTGTTTGTGTCAGGGTCTCTTCCTAAAGGAGGCTGTCTTCCCTAGGAGTGTTTTGTTTTCTGTTTCCTTTTGTTGTTGTTTTATTTTCTCTTGTTTTTTGAGACTCTTGACTATGTATCCCTGTCACCATGAACTCACTATGTAGACCAGACTGGCTTTGAACTTACTGTGGTCCTCCTGCTTCTGCCTCCTAGATACTGAGAGTACAGATGGGTCAACACATCTAGCTGTATGTTGCCTTTGAAATGAAAATACTTGAGCCAAACATGATGGCTTACACCTTGCCTTAGTTACTGTTGCTGTGAGGAAACACTGTAACCAAGGCAAATTACAGAAGGAAGCATTTAACCAGAGCTCACCGTTCCAGAGGGATAGGAGTCCACCACTTGGTCATGGCAAGGAGCGTGGCCATCCGTAGGAAGGCGTGGTGCTGGGACAGCAGCTGAGAGCTCACGTCCTGAACAAGAACAAGAAACAGAAAGAGTGCATTGGGATGATGGGGGATCTCCCACCTCCCCACCCCACCCCACCCCACCCCCGTGCGTGTGTGTGTGTGTGTGTGTGTGTGTGTGTGTGTGTGTGTGTGTGTGTGTGTGTGTGTGAATGTTGTAAAGGGATTTATTAGAATGGCTTCCAGGCTATGGTCCAACTAGTTCAACAATGGTTGTTTACCAGTGGAAGGTCCAAGAATCCAGTAGTTTTCCAGTCCACAAGGCTGAATGTCTGAGCTGGTGGTCTTCAGTATACACCAGAATCCTGAAGAAATAGGCTCTAATGCCAGTGAAGTAATAGACTTTATCAAGAGCAAAAAGAGAAGCAAGCTTCCTTCTCTGTCCTTTATATAGGCTGCCAGCGGGAGGTGTGCCCAGATTAAAGGTGGATCTTCCCGCTTCAAATGATTTAATTGAGAAAAAAAAATCCCTCATATGTGTGCCTAGCTATTTGAGTTTTAGTTAATTCCAGATGTAGTGAAGTTGATAACCAAGAATAGCCATATTCACACCTGGGCTACATAGTGAGTTCCAGGCCAGCCTGTCTCAGAAAGGAAACAGAGGAGGAGGAAGGGAAAGAGAAAGAATTTATTTTATTTGTGTGAGTGTTTTGCCTGCCTGTGTGACACACACCATGTGTGTGCCTGGTACCCATGAAGGCCTGAAGAAGGTGTTGGATCCCTGGAACTGGAAGTAGAGCTGGTTGTGAGCTGCCATGTGGGTCCTGAGACTTGAACCCAGATCCTGGAAGAGCGTCCAGTGCTCTGAACTTCTGAGGCCTCTCGCCCGCCGTCTTCCGAACTCTCATCTCCCGTCCTTCTCTCCCCGGCAGCATCCGTGGGTTTATTTCCGCTGCCTTTTATTCTTCATGTCACCTCACTGGTTTACGGACTTCCCCAAAAGTGTCCCCATGGTTCTTCAGCCACTTCTCCCTGGCCATGGTCCAAGGCAGCATGGCTATGTGATTCTGCTTCAAGAAGTGTACATTTAAAGAAAATAATGGACTCAGCACTCAGAGAGGTGGATCCTTGTGGATCCTGGTAGCCAGCCTGGTCTACACAGAAACCTTGTCTTTGTGGGGAAAAAAGAAAGTAATAATGGAAATAAGAATTCATTGTTGTTGGCTTCTATATCTGTGCTTCTTAGACTATGTATTGTGTAAGGTTTGTTTTGTTTTTTTTTTTTCTCTTGGGTTTTTTGTTTTGTTTTTTTGAGACAGGGTTTCACTATGTAGGCCTGGCTGTCCTGGATCTCACTCTGTATACCAGGCTGGCTTCAGAGATCCTTCTCCAAATGCTGGGACTAAAGGCATGGGCCACCACCACCCAGCTGTTCCTTTCTTTATTTAAAAATATTTTTTTTTTTTTTTTTTTGGTTTTTCGAGACAGGGTTTCTCTGTGTAGCTTTGCGCCTTTCCTGGGACTCACTTGGTAGCCCAGGCTGGCCTCGAACTCACAGAGATCCGCCTGGCTCTGCCTCCCGAGTGCTGGGATTAAAGGCGTGCGCCACCACCGCCCGGCTAAAAATATTTTTTTGATTATGTGTACACTCTATCATATGGAGTATGTGTACATGAGTGCAGATGCCCATGGAGGCCAGAAAAGGGTGTTGAATCCCCTGAAATAGAAGTTCCAGGCAGGCCCGTGGACAGTGGCGCACACCTTTAGTCCCAGCACTTGGGAGGCAGAGCCAGGCGGATCTCTGTGAGTTCGAGGCCAGCCTGGTCTACAGAGGGAGATCCAGGATAGGCACCAAAACTACACAGAGAAACCCTGTCTCGGAAAAACAGAAAAACAAAAAATAAGTTCCAGGCAGATGTGAGTGCTGGGAACTGAACTCAGATCCTCCTTAAGAGCAGTACAAGCTCTTATACTGAGCAATCTTTCCAGCCCCCTTATTGGTGTTATTGGGCATGATGGGAACAATCTCAGATAGACCTAATCTGAAGAAGTAGTCTATCTACTGGGGCATCTTTAGCCGTTATCTTTTGTTCGTGGTTCTTTCCCTCTTCCTGTATTGTCTGTCTGCTGTTCCATACATTCCTGTTGCCTTGATATTGTCGCCTTGCTTCTGGCTCAAAACACTGGAGCCAGCCGGGAATTGAAATTGTGAGCCAAACCATTTGCTCCTTTTGAGTTGTTTCTCTTAGGGATTTGTCACAGTGACAAATGGTCTGATTTACACAATCCCCAAAAGCCATGTTGGTCCAAGTTTAGTTTAGGCTGACCACATTGCAGGTGTTCAGTGGCTACTCCAGCTGGTAGCTGTTGTACTGGATAGTACAATTCTTACAACGTAATTCTCAAAGTGAAGCTTATGGGTTAGCAACAACAGCGTCCTATAAAAGCTTGCTAGTCTCAGCCCTCTCCTGAATCTACTGAATAAAGCATTTAAAATAAATAATTTAAAATGAAGGAAATCTATGTTAAAAGACTTGGCCGGGGCTGGAGAGGTGGCTCAGTGGTTAAGAGCACTGACTGCTCTTCCAGAGGTCCTGAGTTCAATTCCAGCAACCACACCATCTGTCATGAGATCTGGCGCCCTCTTCTGGCCTGCAGATATACATGCAGACAGAATACTGTATACATAATAATAAATTTAAAAAAAAAAAAAGCCTTGGCCATGTGCTACATTTGTCTTCTGGCTCACTATTACCAATGACTTCTCATCTCCTTTAATCTTTGTTGATTCTTTTTAATATCAGTATCTGCTTTTTACTTCCATTCAACTCCTCTTCATAATATTATGTCCTTTAAAACAGCAAGGATTTTATTTTGCTTTTGCACTGAATCTCTTACATCTGGAGTCAGTTGTACCAGATGTGTAATGATTATTAGTTGTATGCATGAGTCACTTCCTTTAATTATGACCACT